>NC_138944.1:875000-945000 GCF_965226115.1 Aulonocara stuartgranti | reverse complement strand
AAGTCCGCGGTGATCTGAACATGATGTGCCGGGAGTTGTGCCGTTCTCGGCCGCATCAGTAACCCTCGAGCTCCCGGCTAGCTGTCAAGCTGGTGGGTAGCAGACGCCTCTGAAAACGTCGAAGCACTTTGGCAAATATGGGATATCTTGATAAAACGAGCAGATATTTGATGTTTACACAACTACTTTCTCGCCTGAAAATATGTTAAAAGTTTATTTTGTGACCCAGAAAGATTAGTATGAGTAATTTTAAAACTTAGTACCGGCCGCCATTGTTGGAAACTGGAGTTTGGCTGGGCCGTGCTATGAATTCTGGGATATGGTGGGCCACGAAGGACACACCCGACCCATCCTTCTAATTCGGGGAAAAGGAGGACGCATTTGTCGGCTGCATTCGGAGGAGTCTACGAATGTGGACAGCCTTCAGCGCGTCGCTGTGACGTAATCGGTCTACAAATGTGTCCTCAGGAGGATGCAGCCCATGAATTTGGACACGCCCTCAGTCTTCCTGTTAGCGCGCCTGTCATGTCTGTTGGTCACATGATCAGTAACTGGAGGTTCCCGTATCGATGCATCAAAGAGTTCACTCATCTTTGCTTTGGTCAGCACAGAAGCAGCTTAACATTATTAAAGGCGCTAATGTGCACGTCTCCATCAGCCTTCAGGGCCACAGGAGGAAACACCACAACGGGCTAATGTTCACAGCTGTGCACGCTCAGTGGGCTGTCTGTGCTGCTGGAGCCTTTTGGGACATTTCAATAACATTATCTGACCAATGACACGGCTCCTATGAAGTTACTGTAACAGACCATCCAGGAAGTCTGAGCATGCTGACTGTGCTAGCTAGCTAGCATTAGCTGATAACTAATTTAGATGCAGTCACCTGACCCAAACCCAACATGGCGGCTGCTAAAATGCCAACAACAAGATAATGTGGAAACCAGTGAGCGAAGTCACGGTGGGTATAGCCATCTTTTTATACAGGCTATGGCTTCCATGTCAAAGAAAGTCAGAGATCCAGCACACAAACGTTTACCTGTGACTCCAGTGACTCCTCCCATCCAGTAACTTCCAAAGCTGAGTTACTGCTCAGGTGAGGCAGGAAACATGCAAATGTTTGATTTGCAAACGAGCTGATTTTCAGCTCCGTCTGTCAGCCGGCACCACCTGCTTCACAGGTGTGTCTCAGAAGGCTGCTCCTCCCAGAGTCAGGGATGCTTAATGTGTCCCACAAACAGGCATCCAGAAAGCTCATGCAAATATGGCTACAACCAATCAGCAACCAGATCTGACAGGAGGAGATAAAAACGAACATCAAGCCGACAGAACGGCAAACGTTTGGTTTGAAGTAAAGAAAAGAGTGTTTGTCGTCTTCTGCTCAGGCAAATGATGAGAAATGAAAGTGACGCCTGTTCAGCATAAATCCATAAAAACCACCATCATGAGCAGGCAACCACATGGCATACAGCGGGACAGCAGCCGGCCGGGGTCCGACCTGCGGCCCGTCGACCGGCAGCCCTTTGCCTCATGTCTCCCTCTCCGCTCCATCTACAGCGTCTGTGTCCAATAAAGTCCAGAAAATGAATAAATCTCTGCACAGCCCAACACGACGTCACGTTAACCTCACAGATGACTTTAGAATGAGACGTGAGAGAGAAGCTGAGCAAAGCTTTTAAAAATCCCACCCCCGCCAAGATGTGGACTGGAGGTCAGAGCTGCGGGTGGACTGTGGCGGTGCTAACGTGTAAACGTAGGCGTGGACAGAGAAACTACGGGGCCCGCTCCAGCTGGACCGAGACCAGCGGCTCGAAGCCAGAGCTCCTGGAGCCCAGTCAGCCTGTGACACCAGGCGATCATTTATTTCTACTCTGAGTTTCAAAACACCTCCAACTGCAAAGAACCGCGGTTTGTACTTTACTGTCAGGTTAAATGTCCCAGAAGAGCGCTTTTCTTCAATCTACAGCCACTCCTGAGGCGGAGCAGCCTCAGTGACATCATGAGGGGGAGGAGCTGGAGTGCAAGTGGGTTGTAAAAGAGCTTGCAGAGACGTGTTTGAATGCTACGAGTTTTTTCAGGAATAAACAGAGTCTGACAGCAGGGTTTGTCTTTGGTCTCCACGTGTACCTGGCTCGCTGCTGTTGTCGCCGCTGTGAGACGCGAGTCCTCCGCTGGCCGGTCCCGGCGTCCCAGCCGACCTGATCGATGCCGAGTCGTTGTGATCTGTGCTCCACGAAACCTGCTGAAACAAAAATGGTAAATGGCCTGTATTTGTGTAGCGCTTTACTAACTTACTTAGTCCCTAAGGACCCCAAAGCGCTTCACACAACCAGTCATCCACACATTCACACACTGGTGATGGCAGCTACATTGTAGCCACAGCCACCCTGGGGCGCACTGACAGAGGCGAGGCTGCCGGACACTGGCGCCACCGGGCCCTCTGACCACCACCAGTAGGCAACGGGGGAAGAGACTGTCGGAGCCGGGGCTCGAACCGGCAACCTCCCGATTACAAGACGAACCGCCCACTCTTGAGCCATGATCGCCCCTAACAACAAACATTCATCAGGTCTGTTTCCAACTGGATCCGACGCTCCCGCAAACGCCTTCACCTCTGCCAGCGATGCTAGCGTCCGGTCTGGAAAGATGAGCAGCTTCCATTAGTAGCTGCTGCTTTAACACGCACTCATCGTGATTAAGATATTTCACGCCGTCAGGTTTGTGCGAGGGTTTAAGACTCAGAGTAACGGGAAGCCTGGACTATTTATACACACAGAGGACTGAACACAGAGAAGAAAACCAGCAAAAACTATTCAAGTGAAAGCTTAAAAAAGGCTGAAACATGGAAGTACTAAAACATACTAAACATGAACATGACTCTGGGAAACAGGAAGGATCAAACAGTCCTGTTATGCGTCCATAACAGGACGTACAGGAGCGTTTCTGACTCCACCCTAAACTCTACATGAGCTACAACAAAATCAGAGAAGACGATGTATTTTGTGCCTCACGAGTTGAGTGAGCTCACCCGATCCACGAGGTTCCCCGACGACCTGACAAAGTCCTCGCCGTCTGACTTGTTTCCGTCTCTGTTGTCTATAACCAGGTCGATCGGCATTTTGCCTTTCAGACAGCTGATGTATCGATGGCAGAAGTTATCGCAGAGCTCGTGAACCTGGAAATAAGATGCAGAGGCGGGCCTGACGTGGAGATGCTTTCACCACCAAAGAACCACAATAAGCAAACAAAATCGGTAAAGTTGAAATCAAACACAGTGACGACGGCGCCGTGCTCAGGATTAAGCCGGGATTAGCGGCACGCTGTAATCGCAGCAGATGTTGGTTAGTTGGACTGACCTTCTCCAGCTCCAGGAGGTGGAAACGCAGCACCTGGATCGCCTGAATCATCTGTGAGAAACACAAATCCATAAATGCACACATACAGAACATACACACTGCACCGCTGCTCTCCTGTACTGTCAGATACATGACATGAAATCCCAGATGTTCCAGCATGATCCCATTACCTTTGAAGTGCTGGTATTCCCCCCGGGACTACATGACTGGGCTTCATAGAAGCTCAGAGGCCAGTTAGGCTGAGAGTGTGCTACCTGCAGCTACCTCTTTAAATGACTCACCAAGTTATCGAGCTCTGGGTTGGATGAAAACAGCGGCTTCTCCGAGCGGATCTGCACACACAGACAAACGAGGATGATTATGGGAAACCTGCAGAGCGCATCCCGGTGATGTACGCTCATCACGTTTGGCTTAAAATGCTCTGAAGTGTTTAAAAGTCCTGTTTTGTCTCCAGAGACTGAAAAGTCACAGCAGGTGGGATGAATGAGGCTTTCTCAGGTGGCAGAAGCTAAAGCTTCAGCCACACTGCTGCTGGAGCTTTAGCTTCTTCTCCACGAACCCTCCACCCTGATGGGCAGGGCCCGCCTCAGACATGAACCACCGCTTCCTGTTCACCTGTTTGGAGAAGACGGCGATGTCCTCGCTGAAGGAGTCGGAGGAGCAGACGTCTCCCCCGGCCACGGCGCTCTCCCTCGGCGTGCAGGTTGCCAGTTCACATTTCTCAAAGATGAGTGCGAGCAGCGGGAATAAAGGATGTCTGCAGGAGGAACAGAGGAGGAGGAGGTCAGACGGAGCTCCAACACGTTTCCTGCTGCTGAAACTCTATCCGACAAATCTGTCACACACTGCTGTGCACGGTTTCACTTTAAACGTGTCTTCTTCACAGGAAGTTAGTCCATTTTTTTCCTTCCAGTCTTCAAGCTCAACGCGACTCTTTCATCTCGTTCTTCGGCTTTTTCCAGAATCCCTGTGAGCTCGCTTCGGCTGCAGGAAGCAGACCGAGGAGGCTGCCTGTAGGAGCTGCTCGGCCTTCTTCAGACTTTCTATGTCTTTGTGTTTGCTTACGCTGCACTCAGGAATACCATGGCCTCTTTAGCAGAGCACACTGAAGACTTTACAGCAGTGCAGCCTCGCTGTGTGGAGGAGGCATGAATCTGTGTGTGACTGAATCTCCCACAGGAGTAAAACAAGGAGCTCAAACAGCAGAGGAGGAGTGAGACTTTGAAAAAGGGACTGAACAATGTCGACGCAAACCGCTCATCCATCAGCAGAGGGCACATTTGAAGATTTTAATGATAACTTCTAAAGTTCTCTGCTCTCGCAGTGCTAGCATGTAGCTCGCTACAGAAGAGGAGCCAGCACAAAGGGAGTCACGGCTTTTAGGTGGCAGGAAAACTCACACAAGGAAACACGTGACTGTGCGAAAAATGTAAGACAGACAAGACCAAACTCTAAGATTCATTTCAGAGCTTTACAATCAGGTCTGTACGTGATGAACTGCTTAAATATACTTTTATGAAACTTCTTCTTACCAACCCAACTGAAGTTAACTGACCTCTGATGTCATCAACAGATTCAAAAAGTCAGGAGAAATCTGCTCTCTCTTTCTAGTCCCTGTCAGGACTCTTGCTGCAGCATTTTGGATTAGCTGAAGGCTTTTCAGGGAGTTTTTAGGACTTCCTGATAATAATGAATTACAGTCGTCCAGCCTGGAAGTAATAAATGCATGAACTAGTTTTTCAGCGTCACTCTGAGACAGGATATTTCTAATTTTAGAGATGTTGCACAAATGGAAGAAAGCAGTCTTACATATTTGTTTAATATGTGCATTGAAGGACATGTCCTGGTCAAAAATGACTCCAAGGTTCCTCACAGTGTTACTGGAGGCCAAGGTAATGCCATCCAGGGTAAGAATCTGATTAGATACCATATTTCTAAGATTTTCAGGGCCGAGTACAATAACCTCAGTTTGATCTGAATTAAGAAGCAGAAAGTTAGCGGCCATCCAGGTCTTTATGTCTTTAAGACATTCCTGCAGTTTAACTCATTGGTGTGTGTTATCTGGCTTCATGCACAGATAGAGCTGGGTGTCATCTGCATAGCAGTGTAAATGTATGCTATGTCTTCTAATGATACTGCCTAAGGGAAGCATGTATAATGTAAACAGAATTGGTCCTAGCACTGAACCCTGTGGAACTCCATAATTAACCTCAGTGTGTGAAGAGGACTCTCCATTTACATGCACAAACTGGAGTCTATTAGATAGATATGATACAAACCACTGCAGCACAGTACCTGTAATACCTACAGCATGTTCTAATCGCTCTAATAGGATATTATGGTCGACAGTATCGAACGCTGCACTGAGGTCTAGCAGGACAAGCACAGAGATGAGTCCACTGTCAGAGGCCATAAGAAGATCATTTGTAACCTTCACTAAAGCTGTTTCTGTGCTGTGATGAGCTCTGAAACCTGACTGAAACTCTTCAAATAAACCTCTGCAGATGATCTGTTAGCTGTTTTAGACAGACAGACATTTTAATGATCCCACAAATCTACAACACACAACAAAGAAACAACACAGTTAAACAAAAGTGTTGCGGACGCCCAGACTAGTGCAGGAATTTACACACTTTCAAGAAGGAGCCGTCTCATTATTGCTGCCACACCTTCATCATCCCTACAGCTCAACACCGACATGTGATACACGAGGAAGAAAACAGCTCAGTGATCAACACTGAAGCAGCAGCACTTAGTAATCATTACAGGTCATAACACACAACATTAAAACAAAGTCAAACACAAATCATGATGTTATATTTTAGTACAAAACTTAATTTTGTTGTTTTTTGACAGCAAAGTTAATTAATAATCTTGAAGTATTAATTTGTCATTTATAACAGATTTTTAAAATTTGAACGTTTTAGTTTTGTGGCATTTTAGGTAAAACATAACAGCTGATCATGAACATATTTAAATACAGTGAAGGATCAAACTCAGACTATGAAAATATGTTGGACAGATGCTTTAAATGTAATATAAAAATATAAACAGTGATTCTCATAATTTATTATTTACTCTATTAAAATGTTTTACAATTGCTTAATTATTGTTTTTAATTTTTTTTTTTTTGAAACAAAAAAAAAAAAAAAAAGAAATTATTGTTTTTAAAACTTTTAATTAAACAAGAGAATATTTAACATTTTAAAGACTCACTTCTACAAATCAGAAGATAATTAAGTATTTACATTTTACACACATGTGTAAAATGTAAATACTTAATTATCTTCTTATTTTATTTTTTTACACATATATGTAAAAAAATAAATAAATATACATATATATATTTTTTCCATTGTTAAGACAAACTGATGTAATAAATCTAAAGAAATCAAAGAGTCAGCTGCAGCCGTCCCCTGCAGGGTCATTAATACAAATGCAGCTGAGAAACATGAACTCAAACATGTCGTTTTACACTAGCAAAGCTGTGACAACACGTTTGATAGGAAATCATTTTTATTATGAGAACACTCAAAATATCAGGAAAATGCTGACACACACACACACTCTCTCTCTCTCTCTCTCTCTCTCTCTCTCTCACACACACACTCTCTCTCTCTCTCTCTCTCTCACACACACACACACACACACACTCTCTCTCTCTCTCTCTCTCTCTCTCTCTCTCTCTCACACACACACTCTCTCTCTCTCTCTCTCTCTCTCTCTCTCACACACACACACACACACACTCTCTCTCTCTCTCTCTCTCTCTCTCTCTCTCTCACACACACACACACACACACACTCTCTCTCTCTCTCTCTCTCTCTCTCTCTCACACACACACACTCTCTCTCTCTCTCTCTCTCACACACACACACACACACACTCTCTCTCTCTCTCTCTCTCTCTCTCTCTCACACACACACACACACACACACACTCTCTCTCTCTCTCTCTCTCTCTCTCACACACACACACACACACACACACACACTCTCTCTCTCTCTCTCTCTCTCTCTCACACACACACACACACACGCTGCTTCAGGCACGAGTTTATTTAAACACAAACAGAAACGCAGCAGCACAGCAGAGACGATGGATCGTTAGCGGGTCAGTGTGTGTGCGTGTGTGAACTTGCTGAATGAGCTCCTGTGTGGTTAAACCGTGAACACGTCCTTACCCGTAAATGGCGTCTTTGTCCCTCTTGACGGCGTCCCCGGCTGTGGCGGCCATGTTGCCGCCGCTGCTGTGGGTGGACTGGGCGTACTGGTGTGGAGGGTAGGTGGCGGCGGCCAGGTGAACGGCATGCAGGGAACGTGCAGCTGCAGCGGCGTGAGGGTGGCGGTGGGGAGGGTCTCCATACACCCCCCCCACCACGTCCAGCCCGTAGTGGGCGAGCTCTTCATACTGAAACACAGATAAGAGAGGTGTGACCTTTGACCTCCTCCTCCGTCCAGTCAGACAGAAAAATCAGAAAAGCTGAAAAACAGCAACTGCAGGTGTTCCTGTTTTTTTGTCCCCCCTGCTGCGATCCAGACGTTTTCCCAGATGTTGGAGACGCTTCAGCCCCAAAACTCAAAGTTTGAGTCACGTCAGATTTCACTCAACAGGTGTTCCTATTATTCTGTCCACCCACGTTTACGTGCATCAAAACTGCAGCAACTCAACACGCGCGCGCGCTCACACGCGCACGCACACAGGCTGTGGCCAAAATATTATGAACACAAACACTCAGCTGAAAAAAGGTTTGAAAGTTTCTGAATCACAAAAAACTTCGCATCGCGAAAAAATTACAAATCATAAAAATAATCCTGAGCGAAAGATTCAATTTATAAAGTTTCACCAAAGTTTGTCAGCAAGAATCTGTTTATGATTCAGCGTAAATTTAATAAAAGACACAAGTTACACTTTTCTCGAATTAAAGGACCATAATTATTATTGTTGTTACATTGTTATCATATTAGTATTTCTAACATCATATTATTATATTATTATTATTGTTGTTATTTTTTAATGTCGTTGTTAAAAATAGAAGAATATTAAAATAAACGAATAAAAACGTTTTTTAGTAAATAATTTCCGTTTTCGTTCTTTTTAATTTTCGGAGTTTGAGAAAAAGACAAAACGAAACGAAATTCTCGTTCGTTCAAAAAAATAATAATAAAAGGAAAGAATTAATTTGTTTTTATTTAGAATAATCACGGATATCAGATTTATCTCCTTGAAGCAGAAGCTCAATGAAAACATCCGGATTTACCGCTTTTATTAATCCGCTGGTTCTTATTTTCGCCGCACTTCTCATTCTGCGCTTGAAAAACTAAATTAAATTAAAATGAGATTTTAAATCTTTAAAAACAAAATAAAACAAAACTTTTAATGTGTAAAAATAAAACGGCGTTCACGTCATGAAATAAAAACGGTATTTTTATTTCCTCGTGACCTTTTCCACGGTCACGTTTCTCGCGGTGAAACTTTTTTAGTTTCTGAAACTTTTTCTTTGTTTTTCGGCGACTTTGATGAAAAGCGTCGCGCGGGGTTTTCTTGAAAGCAGCGCGTGCCTCCGCGCTCCGTTTATACCCACCCGTTGCGCCATCGGCCCCGGCTCTCCTCGCGGGCTCCCGCTGCCTCCCGCGGGGCCAAACTCGCATCCAAGTCCCGGTACCGGATCCCGAATCCCGTCCGCGAGCCTAACAGCGCAAGCCCGAGCAGGAGCGGGGTCCCTCCGCGGACACACGCGGTCCTGCTCCGCGCCTCCGGCTCCAGCAGACCGAGCGGCGGATCGGTGAGCGGCCGGTCCGATCCGGTGACTCCAAAGCGGCGCTGAGGTGACGCCGAGCCGCCCGCGGAGCTCCGAGCCTTCAAATCCCCATCGCAGCTCCGCGAGGAGGCCGAGCAGGGGGAGGAGGGAGGGCCGCTCCCCCCCCCACTTAAAGGAGCAGATTTCCTGCGCGTGCCCGCGGCTGTCAAACAGACACGGGGACGCGCGTCACCGGAGCAGTTCTGAGGTGAAAGTTTTCCTCAAACACATCGTGCACCTTCCTTCCCCTTACACGTACGCGACTCTACTGACGTCAGCCTTTGCGCGCGGGGCCTGCTGCCTGTGTGACGTTCTGACGTCATTAAAACGTTTTAAGTTTAAAACTAAAGAAATCCCAGTTGTCCTGTTTACACGGCGGAAACCTGCAGTCAGCTGACTCTGAAGAGTGACGTGATGATGACGAAACGTCCAGGTGAACGCATTCAAACTTTTGGATTTATTTACCTGGATGATTGAGCATGCGTCAAAACAAAGCAACCCTAAGCTTCATCTGCTGGTCCACTGCGCCCTCTGCTGTTCGCCGTCCGTCCTCACAGCTTCGTTTATTTCCGACCACCCTACCAAACACTCACGTTCTCCTCAGTCGGGTTTAAAACGGATGTTTATTCAGAATAAAAATAAAAATAATACATTCATCTGTGAACTATAAGGGCGACCGTGGCTCAGGGGGTTGGGAAGCGTATCTGTAACCGGAAGGTCGCCGGTTCGATCCCCGGGCTCTCTGTCCTGGTCGTTGTGTCCTTGGGCAAGACACTTTACCCTACTTGCCTACTGGTGATGGCCAGAGGGGCCGATGGCGCGATATGGCAGCCTGGCTTCTGTCAGTCTGCCCCAGGGCAGCTGTGGCTACAACTGTAGCAGCCTCCACCAGTGTGTGAATGTGAGAGTGAATGAATAGTGGCATTGTAAAGCGCTTTGGGTGCCTTGAAAAGCGCTATATAAATCCACTCCATTATTATTTTACAATGATCGAGCTGCTTTTATTAAATGAATTTATATTTTTAGAGCTATTAAAAACAGAAATGTGCTGCAAAGATCACACAGCTGCCTGTTAGCCCAGAAATATGTTCCTGGAACTGTGAAAACTGTGGATTCATCCACCCAAATCTCTGAGTACCCAAACTGGAGCTCCGCCTCCCCGGACGCTCTGTTAGCACAGTAACCTCACAGCAGCCATGTTATTGGTCACATGGTGTCTTTAAAAATGCTCCAACACCACAAACACGGTCCAGCTCAGGTGAAGCCAGCAGACAGCCGCCTGTGTCACCATTCACCTGTGAGTCAAAGAAGCCACGCCCCTAATAATAGAAACGGGTGAGTTGTAAAAACATCCTTAGGTGTTATGAAGGTAGAAATGTTTTACAGAGACGAAACAGTTTGAGTATCAGGCTGTAAACATGTTTGTTTTAACATGGAGTCTATGAGGACCGACTCACTGCTGCCTCTGCTGGACGTCAGAGGAACTGCAGGTTTGGCGCTTCAGCGCTTGCTTCATTAATCAGCTCCAGATTAAACCTCATTAACACACACAACGCTGCAGTTGCACAGTTCGGCCACCTGGTGGGACTGGAGCACAGACTTCTATTAATGTGCCTACAGGCTGGAAGCAGACTGGGGCTCTTATTTTGAAGAGTAACTCAGCTTTTAAAATGAAATATCTGCATTTAAAACAAGGAAAGAACTGAAACAGACCGTTAAACACATAAAACATCTAAACGATTATTATTATTATTATTATACGGTGACGCCACGTGACTCTGCAGTCCTTCGGGTCTGACGTCACCCCTCCCCCGCCCCCTCCCGCTCCTCTCCGTCTGACTCTGAATCCAACATGGAGAAATGAGGAGATGGGGCTCGTCCGGGGCCATCCGCACCGACACCAGCGCTCCATTTTCGGTCACCGCATTCCAGCCCGCTCCGGTGGGGGAGGAGGTGACGGAGGAGGCAAAAAAGGCGGAGGTGGAGGAGGTGAAGGAGACTGGATGAGCTCCACTGATTGAGGACTGGGAGGAGGAGGTGTTGGGGGGGAACACTCACCGGGATTAACGCCGAGGAGGCGCGGAGGGAGCGGGGGAGGACCGGGCGCTGCTCCTGCTGAGGAAACATGAGCACCGCGCGCGCTGCCGCGGTGGGAGCTCCTTATGACCGGAGGTGAAATGGGAAACATGAGCGAGGACACGCGCCCGGACGAGTGAGTACCCACGAGAACAAACGGGCTCATCTTCGTCCTCCTCCTCAGAGGGAGCTGAACGTGAACCTCCTGCAGGAGCTCAGCAGCTCCTCCATCATCACATGAGTCATCCTCAGAGGCTGCACGTGCTCAGCCTCATCTGGGCAGGCGCAGGGTGGCTCAGTGTGACTCCGAGGCTCGCTGATTTCACACACACGCGCGCGCACACACACACACAGGATCACTGTGAGCCACCCACAGTGTGCCCAACATCAGGGTGGTGTTTGTGTGTGGTGGGGGGCTCATATTTGATAAAACCGTCACGAGCTAATGGTTTGTGCTCACAGGTGCAGCACAACTCTGCTGCTCCAATTGGTCTGACTTTTGACCTTTTGGAGGGCGGAGCCAAATGTGATTGGTCCCTTTTACAGCCCTGTGATTCATTTACTGCCTTAACGCAAGTTTTGTGCTGATCCGTACAGGTCGAGCAGCTGTGCTGCCAGGTGGGGGCGGTGTCCACCTCGGTGTCCCGTCATCCAATGAGCTGCAGAGTCTGCAGGTCTGAGCTTGGCGTGCTGTTTTTCATGGTTTTCGTGCTTCTCTACCTCCTTTCCCCGCCACTTGTAGCCAATCAACATTCGCATTGCGCACAGCCCAGCTACACGCTGTTGGGGTTTTGGAGGACTGTAAACTGTCTGTTGGCCGACACCACCGCAGTGCCATGAAGCAAGCATTACAGCGTGGCAGCAAGATAAGCGCTGCTTCGCTGTAATGCAGTAAACTCACCCTGTAATCAGTCTGTGGCCCCGCTGTCGGGCATCGGCGTCTCCTGCAGCTGGTAGACCCAGAGTGACCCTCCACAACTGATCCTGGACTGCAGTCCAGCAGGAACGAGAAGCTAGCTGGGACTGAGTTCTGCTACAACAGTGTCCTGCTGTCCGTCCAGCTGGTGAGGAAAGAGCTGGAGCAAGCTGGGTAACAATCAGATTTTCAAAATAAGAGAGCCACTCATTTTCCTCTGAGACAAAAGAACAGCATAACGCTCACGGCTTTGACCAATCAGGTGCCACATCCACCCACCTGATGGAGAACAGTCAGACCCTGAATATGAAACAGAAGGCTGAAGGATGTCCGGCGCTCGTATTCTGACTGTGTCTGTGCTCATTACACCTCCTCGATCATTCACAAGCTCCTAAATCCTTCATCTTGGTAGTCGTCCAACCACATAGCAGCTTTCAGTTTGATGCTAGCTGATGGAGCTGACTGGAAGGTGAAGAGTGAGGGAACGAGTTTCTGCTGGAACAAACAGGCTCTGTCTCTTTTGGTGTTTAGAGCGAGTAGTAACTTCCTGTAATCCCTCCAGAACCATCTGCAGTGTTTCATAGTACAAACAAACCACTGCTGTTTGAACCCAGCTGAGACAAACCCAGCTTGGCTCTTTGGTTTGAATCGTGCTGAGGATGTTCGGGAGGTTTATCAGGGAAGCCAACTGGGAGCCGACACTGGGGTGGACCTGAACTTGCTGGAAAGCAAGTCAGATGGACATAAACAAAAACATATAAAAGTAAAGCATCTTTCACCGCAGACAGCGCGGTCACAAAGCTCCTCGCCTGTCAAGTAATACGTGTAATTATTACTTTTACTGCAGTCTGCTGTTGTTGCTGAAAGCTGCTCTTATTTCACCTGATCAGGTAGTAGCCGAGCTTGGTATGGAGACACAGCTAGCCACAGCAAGTAATCAAGCGTCAGTGATTTAGCCTCGCACGGCGAGGGTTGAGTCTCCTCCTGCTAACATCATCATGTGACGTAGACGAGATGGAGTTTGAAAAAGTTGTTAATAACTTGGTAACATTAGAAAGGAAAGCTGTGATGATGATGATGATGAAGAGAGGACGGCAGCTCTGACCATGTCCATAAAACAGGAAGTTGGGCAGGTGCAGGCAGAGCACTTTCAGATTAAAACCCCTGTTGACAGTTAACCACGTCACACTCAGTCAGGCGTGTTATTGTTACTTCAGTGAAGATGTCGGCCTGCGGTTCTGTTAACAGTCCGAGTGGCCCAGAGGACGAGGCTGGTAGTGGGTCTGGAAGTGTGGCTGGTGGGCGGGGTCACCTGTGATGGCCGTGGTTTACCTGAGACAGGTGAAGAGTGCAGACAGGCAGCAAAGTGGTGTGAAATAAAAATACTCGTGTGTTACTAATGATGACCTTTGACCTTTCTCCAGCCTTTGCTCTGAAATGTTGGCACGGGCCGTGTCTCCTTGGAGACCTACTCTGAGGTCATGACCACACAGCCTTCTTCTGACAGGACGTTTCCTGATTGCACCCTGATGTTCGATGATCAGCGACGTTCTCAGGGACGACAGTCGGCTCGTTCGGGTCTCATCTGGGCTACTTTGGGCTCAGTCAGTGGAAACGTGTTTGACGGCAAACAGAAGACACGAAGGTGTGTACCTTCCTGGTTCTGGGTGGTGTAGATGCCAGCTTGATGTGCAGATGTGGGTCGCTATCAGTCGAGGCTATCAGGAAAGCTTGATGTATTGATCCTCCGATAGAGTGCTGTCCTCTTGTCTGTGATAGTGTCATGCTCAAACCTTCAGTCCTGCTGTTTAGCTCTGAGATTCTTCCCCGTTTCACCAAAGTGAGGGACTGTTTTTTTATCAACTGATGCTCCAAACCAGCCAACAGCGAGCTGACGCCTTCAGTCAGCTGTGACCTGACAGTCTGAGCCAAAGACTTTGGCACCTCGTCGCGCTGCTCAGCGTTTGAATTTGTAAGTTTGTTCACTTACAAAGTAAGAAACAGACTCGTTTTTATGGCACTTTCATTTTAATGGAGAGAGAAAGAAGACCATCAAACAAACATCCAGAAAAACATCATCAATTGATTTGCGTGTTCTTTGGCTCGTAGTTGTGTTTCTGTTTCACCGATACGACAGATCGGTGGTCTTGGTGACGGTGGTCCCCGCTGTCTTCATTAACAAGCTCCTCCCACCACCTTGCTCATGATCATCCTCACCCCATCTTGCACGGTGGTTGATGTTAGCAGTGACAGCAGCTGCAGGTTAACGTCCTGTGCAGAATGAGGTTGTGCATCCCTGGCGCCGTCCCTTCAAGCGGGGAAAGTGTCTGAAAATGGAGAATCAGTCGGTGAGGGACCGAAATCCAGTGTGTGTGTGTGAGCATGAGTCATCACTGCTTTGCCAGCAGTAACACACACACACACACACACACACACACACACACACACACACACACACACACACACACACACACACCATCAGTTTGACAGGCAGGCTGAATCACAAAGCAGAGAAAACCTGTGTGTGTGTGTGTGTGTGTGTGTGTGTGTGTGTGTGTGTGTGTGTCGGCAGCAGCAGATCTCAACAGCCTGTTGTCAATGGAGACGGATGGGACACGGTGACCGTGGAAACAGGATGTAGGAGAAAGCCAAGCAGGAGAGAGAGTCTCGATTTTCTTCGTCTTAATCCCGCCCCCGTGTTCAGTTTTAGCTTTTTGGGGTTTTTTTTTTGGGGGGGGGGGTTAGCCGCTGGCAGGTTTCATGCCCCGCCTCCGTGAATTTGCGCTGACTGCAAGAGTCTGATCTGTGTGTCGCTGCAGAGGAAAAGAGGCTGTCCAACACCGCTCACATTCACCGTGCTATCGGTGTTATGCATTCTGATTGGACAGCGGTCCTGATGAGTGTGCTCGGTCTGGTCACGTGATCTCCCACCTGCGGCTCTCCTCACAGGAGGAGAGCTCAGACTTCCTGTTTCTCTGTTGCAGTGATAGTTACATAGTGCGTGTCAAAGCGGTGGTGATGACCAGAGACGAGTCGAGCGGCGGCTGGTTGGCGCAGGACGGCTGCCTGAGCAGAGTGGGCGTGTGCAGACTGCTGCCGACCGAGCTGCTGGGACGTAACACGTTCCTGATCCACGGAGAACGTCTTAAAGACAAGCAGGTGAGCCCCGAGCCTCGGCACGCACCCTCAGCACCAGGACTCAGCTCCTGCAGAGGACGGCGTCACATGACCCTGACTCTGGAGACAAATACCGCTTACTCTGTTATTATTATTAATAATATAACGTGAGCATTCACAGCTTCGCTCTGATATATGAGACACGCTGCAGATGTCTCAGGCTCCTGTTTGAGACTCGGCAGCGTATCAAAGACTTTCTGCTGTGGGTCACATGTTTGTGCATGTTGGAGGGATTTCCCTCAGTGTTGGCTCATTACTCAAAGAAATGTCATTAATTACTCAGAGTACTTCAAAGTAACTCAGTATTTTACTTCATTACTTCTGCATTTCTCCATAAAATGTGCTGAAACTCGTTGTGTCATCATCACAGTTTAACAACATGAGGTCACAGCCCCACACACCAACACGCTGCTCTGCGCTAAATCAAATCACCTTTATTGTCACATCACGTGTGCAGCTACACGGTACAGCACATGCGAGTGAAATTCTTGTGTGCGAGCTTCACAAGCGACAGAGGTGTGCAAAAAATACAATAACATAAAACAAGCAAAATATAAGGATGGTAATAAATATATGTACAATATAAGAGTGTATGCATTACTGGATGTGTGTACTAAATATGTTTTTCTACGTGTGTGTGTGTATTTTACATATTAAATAGAGTAAACAATAAATAAAATATACAGGTTGGTAGTTGCTAATGACACGCGTGATCGTTCTCTTAGTGTTTAGGTATGAACACAAAGCAAAGATGGAAACCAGCACGGTCGTCATGGTGATTCTACTGTAGAAACATGAACAGGTAGACTGTTGAAGTTCAGCTTTAACATCACTCTGGGCTCTCGGCTAGCTTAGCACTAGCATGCTGTCTGTGCAGGTGCTTGTGTTAGCAGCATAATGCGGTTTCTTCATTATCTCGTCCTTTAGTCCAATAAAAATCAAAGTAGTGTCCACGTCCACGCAGACCGCCCCTATTTTCCTCTGAAATCAGCTGATTGTAGCACAAGTGCAAGAACCAATAAGCGGGATTGACATGCAAGCAGACTAACGGGTCCAAGGAATCGGACCACCGTCTCAGCTGCACCTCCATCATATTTTCAGAAAGGTTTTCGGGAGATGAACTATGGAATATGGGAGAAATTGTTCTTTTGTAAGATTTCAGTATCTCAAAGGTTTGATGATGAGTTTGGCTTCAGTTTAAGGGAGTGATAGAAAATATTTGTGAACGTGGAGGTCCTTTCCTTTGAACCCAAAGTAGTTTTTTCCATTATTAGATTCAGTCGTTGAGGTCAGAGGACGCTTTTGACGCTGTCGGTGTTTCTCGTTGCTGCCATGACATCTTTCTCGATAACGCTGTTGTCTTCTTTGTCCGATGTCTTTGAAACCATCAGGTGATTCTTGAGTGCTTCTTAAAGAAGGATCTAGTCTACACGAAGGCCACGCCCACTTTCCACCACTGGAAGGTGGACAACAAGAAGTGTGGCCTGACTTTCCAGAGCCCGGCCGATGCCCGCGCCTTTGATCGCGGCGTGAGGAAGGCCTTGGAGGACCTAACCGAAGGTAGGTGGCGATAGCTTGAGCTCTGCCTCCATCTGCATTCACGTTGTAGCTCATCAGCTTCTCTGCTGTCTCACTCCAGGGTCGACCACGTCCTCGTCCACGCTGCAGAACGAGGCCGAGCTCGGCGACGATGACGTCTTCACGGTGAGTCACGTGACCCTCCAGCCCTTCACTGTGATGGTGGCAGGATCTGTGGAGGAGTCACTGGAGCTGGTATATTTATTTTTGTCTGACTGGGAGGACACGCATGTCCTCGCAAAGTGTGATGGACGGGAGGGGGTGGGTTTCCTGTTTATGGCCAGGAACATGTCCCCATCCTGTTTGGATTAGTCACAGATACAGCACAAGCAATCTGGTGATGGTGGGAAGGAAGAACTCCCGTTTACAGGAAAGCTCCGGCAGAACCAGGCTCAGAGCAGCCAAACACCCATAAACCCCTCCTGCCTGCTCCAGGAGCTGAAAGGCAAACCTGCGTGGACACCGTGGACTCGAGCTCTCGAGTTCATGCAGGTATAAACAAAACCGAGGAGGGCTTCCAGTCTTGGAGCTCTGTCAGTAACACAGGTGTGAGGTGTGCATGCTTTGATTCCCGGAGGTTTCAGTTACTCTCTGCAGGTCCTGACCTTTCTGTCCCGTCTGTCCATCTTTAAAGAAAGCGGCGTATTGTTTCTGCAGGATGCCGGAGACGATTCAGTAATCCGTCAGTGAGCAGCCGGTTTACAACGCTGACCTCAGAGGAAGGAGCGTGGCTGCAGATCGTTTCAGTTCGGAGGATGGGTGTGTTTTTAAGGAAAATAGTTCTTGGAAAGAGCTCGACTGGGAGGCGCTCGCAGGACAGTGGACATGTAGACCAACACCAGCTGTCACAGTGCTTCCTGTCCTACAGATGGATGGAACGTATATGCTGCAGTGGACATGAAAATCTAGTTCATGCATTTATTACTTATGCATTTATTACTTCCAGGCTGGACGACTGTAATTCATTATTATCAGGACGTCCTAAAAACTCCCTGAAAAGCCTTCAGCTGATCCAAAATGCTGCAGCAAGAGTCCTGACAGGGACTAGAAAGAGAGAGCAGATTTCTCCTGTTTTGGCTTCCTGTTAAATCCAGAATCTCTACTATCTCTACTTTCAAGATCAGGCTTCAAACTTTCCTTTTTGCTAAAGCATATAGTTAGGGCTGGACCAGGTGACCCTGGATCCTCCCTTAGTTATGCTGCAACAGGTGCACTGGGTGTTTCTTCTTCTCCGTGTGTTAACAGACCTCTCTGCACTGAGTCATTAACTCATGCTGTGATTTGATGATATATATAAATAAATCTGAATTGAACTGAAGATATAAGACATGCCGAGAATGATAAGAATGAAAACGCTGTGCTCCTTTGAACTTAACCTGCTCCTGTCCAGGTGATGTGTTACTATGCTACAGTTACTATGGTGATTCAGGAAACTTTCCCTCGCTAATCAGGCTGCATAGCGCCTCCTCTGGAAACACCTTTTCTCCTTTTCTCCTCCAGACTGCCACCGACAGCTCGTCCAACTCGTCCCAGAAGAGAGAGCCAGCGATGCGCACGCTCACCCCGCCCACCTTCTGTGAACCCCGCCGGCACCACTGCATCCTGGGACATTTGTATGAGCAGCATCGGCCCACTGAGCACTACTTCCTGGACCAGGTGAGTACGGTAAGAGCGAGAGTCTCGTTTCTAATTGGTCAGAATGATAAAGCGACTGTGCTGCTGATGTGACAGACAAACACCGCTTTATCCTACGCCGCCTTTAAACACGCTCCACCTCCTCCTGCAGGCGGTGCATATGTTTCCTCGTCACGTCAGCTTCCAGTTGGAGGACGAGGAGGTCGTACGCATCAACCCCCGCGAGCGGACCTGGCTCACCGGCTACGAGGACTACCGCCACGCCAACTCCTCACGCGACAAACTCGCCCAGCTCCACAACCCGGACACTTGCGTGCACTTTACCAAGAGCGAGCCGGCCAAACGCGACTACGCCTACCCGTATCCTCTGAGCTGCGACAGAAAACCCAGCTGCCTGGAGATGGGCGGCGGCCACAGGGCGGTGCTGACGGTGCAGCCGCGAGCCCCGGAGCTCAAAGGCAAACTGCGGAAGGAGGACGCAGAGCGCTCGCGCTGCGTTTACTGTCAGGACATGTTCGATCAAGAGGACAACGGGCGGGGCCGCTGCCACGAGGCGCCCGACCCCATTCAGACGTGCATCCGGCGCGTGACCTTCATGTGGTGCGCGGACAGCCTTCTGTACCACTGCATGTCCGATCCAGAGGGGGATTACTCAGACCCGTGCTCCTGCGACACCACCGACGAGCGTTTCTGCCTGCGCTGGACGGCGCTGGTGGGCCTGTCGCTGCTGGCTCCCTGCATGTGCTGCTACGCCCCCCTCAGGGCGTGCTACCGCTGCGGCGTGGCCTGCCGCTGCTGCGGCGGGAAACACAAAGCTGTGGGCTAAGGCGTTGCAGGCCCCGCCCCTTCCACAGTGACAGCTAGGACTCGCAGCAGGAAGCGGGGCGTTGGAGGTCCCTGTGATTTCTACGTTGTTGTCGTTTTGTCGTCGTTGTCGGTCTTCATAACTCCAGCTGCATCTCGACGTGCAGAAGCTTCTGTATGAGTCTTACATGATCAGTACGTTTACGCAGACGTTATATTTTTACACTCATGTGTCCAAGCGGCCGGACGCGTGGGTGTGTCTGTATGAATGTTGCTTTAGCGCCACCCACACGCTGCACCACCCGTCACAAAGTCAGCGGCTTCACTCGCTGCTGTTAGCCGAAAAAAGCTTTTTTCTGTTCGCCACCAGAAAAATCACGTGAATCAGCGAATCAGCGAACACGGTGCTCCTGATGCTGAGCTGACCAAACCCTAACTCAAAGCTAAGGGGTCAGAGGTCGAGCCCCTGTTCTCTGAGGGTCATACCGTTAACACAAACCAAAGAGAGACCAACAAAAGTCTACAGCTGCCGTGTTACTAAGCCTCGTGAGGTTTCAGCTTCGTGACGACGCACTCACTACAAAACGTGCACGCGTCATATCCTCGCCGTCCGTCTGTGATCGCGTGAAAGCCGCTCGTTGAGCTCTCAAACTCCAACGAAGAGCGTTCATGTTGAGTCGAGAGCGCATTTGTTCTCGCCGCTCGTCACGTTTCGAGCTGCAATGGCGCTGGACATCGGCTCGCTCGCCTTTCACTTCAAAGAAAACGTCATTAGTCCATTTCCTGGACTACGCAGCGTCCACCTTCGCTTTCTTGACGGCTGCCATGACTCTTCATCATCTGCGGCGATCCTGTGATGGCGTACGTCACCTGATTTTGACTCAGACATACGCAGCCGTGTATGTTCGATTTATTCGTGCGTATGTAAAATACAAACATTTCATTGCTTTGGTCTCGCCAGCCGTACACGACCCGGAGGCCGAGGTTGCCCAACCCTGCTCTAGTGTATTTCCTAGTCCACAGCCAGCCAATCAGCACTGTTCTTCACTCTCATTGGTTGTTACCGAAGCTGCTTCAAATGGTAAATGGCCTGTATTTGTATAGCGCTTTTACTAGTCCCCTCTAGGGACCCCAAAGCGCTTTACACACCCAGTCATCCACCCATTCACACACTGGTGGAGGCAGCTACAGTTGTAGCCACAGCTGCCCTGGGGCAGACTGACAGAGGCGAGGCTGCCATATTGCACCATCAGCCCTTCTGGCCAACACCAGTAGGCAACGGGTGAAGTGTCTTGCCCAAGGACACAACGACCGAGACTGTCCGAGCCGGGGCTCGAACCGGCAACCTTCTGATTACAAGACGAACTCCCAACTCTTGAGCCACGATCGCCCAACAGAGTAGAGCAGCGTTCCTGCCGTCAGTACAAGTGGCTGACTTTGATCAGTTTGATGGTGAAACATGTGTTTCACTGTGCTGGGAGCTCTGGTTTCTGATCCTTACAGTGGGTATTTAACTGGTTTCAGGTTAACTGGAGCAGGTAACCCAGCAGGTCTGACCAGTGTGATGATGACCATTTCTAGAGACAGAATGATGATGAGCGAAGCACTTCCTCAGTCCTGATCACACCTGAGAGTTTCCTTTAATCGCAAATTTAGGATCCGATGCGCTCGGGTGCGGTCTGCGTGCATCTACCACTGCGGGCAGTCTGTGGTCCGGGAACGCCCCCACAGACGCCCCAGGCACTGTCAGTGGGGGTGTTCGTGCTGCATGCTGCAGGTGATGGCAGCTCGCTTAAAAAACCTTCCAGATGCATCGAAGTAAAAATGTTGAATCCTTGAAGGTCCCGGGTCGCAGGAAGCTCTGCGTCGAGCAGCAGACGAGAACACTGCGCTGAACACAACAGCTGGTCTGAAGTTTAGTGACGCGGACGTGTCGCTCGATGTCAGAAGAAGAGATTTCAATCTGAACAAATAACCAATCGTGGAGATCATCCGCTGGCGCTCTACTGTTCAGAACATCTGCAGCGATGCGGTTTCTCCACTTCACGGCCAAAAGCTCTCGACTATTAAAACTCTCAGAATAATGTTTTAATGCAGCTGGAAGATGATCCTGGTGTCACATGTCGGTGCAAAGACGACCCTTCATATCCCCTGACCTGTTTAAACTTTTAAAATTCCCGTCCCCCAAGACGCTTTGTTGGCTCTGTGCATGGGTCACGTTGGCCCCTCCCACACGCTCTTACTGTCTGCTGACATCATGACCCGGTGATGTCCAGCGGACTCTATTTTTAGTTTACGGCTGACGTCAGAATCTAAACGGTGCCACCTGTAGGCTGAGAGCAGTATTACAGTCTTGTGACGTCATCCAGTAATAAATATGAACAGCAGGTGTGAAACAGTAAAAGTCTATTTTATAAAACTGACCTGTAATATAAACGATTTCATTATGAGCTTCATTTTTATAGAAGACGTGTAGCTGTCGTCCGTGACGTGAAACATACGATCAGCCTGTAAGATCCCACGCCGCCGCCGCCGCCGCTCAGCAGGATCGCCCGTCTGTCCGACCTGCGTCTCTGCTGACGTGTCCCTCGTGTGTTTTCCTGTCTGTGGCGAGGAAGGTGAACTGAAAGCAGTGTCTTTGTTTGTTAAAGGAAAGTGCCTGAAGCCTCCTCTTCATCCTGTCCTGATGTACGTTTCCCTCAATCATGTGTAAAGAATATAAGGTGAATTCATAAGTTTGTCTTTTTATATATAATTCACATTTGTACCTATGTAAAAAAACAAAAACACAAAAAGATTCTATATAAATCTATGTATCAGGTGTATGATGTACATTTTCAGTTCTATTTTTTTATTGTTTCTATTATGTGAGTGAGCTGAGGAGATGAATAAACACAAATGTCATCTGGAAATGAAAGGAAACCACTCGGATGGTCAGTCTGTGCGTCTGTCAGGTTGTGGGAGTGGCCTAAAGCATCAGCCTGTGCGTGAGCACGCTGTGAGCAGATGAACGCTTACAGTCAAGAAGTCCCCGAAAATCCTTTCGTACGGTTTCTCTGGGAACAGTTTCCGTGTGTGCAAACATCTTTCCTTTATGAAATATGAAAAACTTCCCACCTGACCACGTGAGATGTGCAGTAAAAATTCCTTTTAGCAGGAATATTGAAATGCTTCAGCTCCCCTCGGTCATCAGTTTTACACAAAAACATCAATTACAAATTCCTTTTAGCGAAGCTTGGGCTGCTCCTCAGGAGCGGAGCTCAGCTGAAGACACGGTTGAAGTTCCTGAAATATTCGGATGGACCAAATCCACGTGAGCTTCATTGGAAAGGCTCGGACAGTGTCCATAATATTCAGCTGATTCTGCAGGTGTCTGTGGGTTGGGTACTTTAGCATCTAGCTAGCCCTGCAGAAGAGGAGCGAGCATAAAGGCAACATGTGGCAGGTAATTTGAAATGTGGCGTTTCTACAAACATCACAAACTTTGTCTCAGTGTGTTGCAGCTAAAGGTCCAGCTGCTTATTTCACAGGGAGAGACCAGACAGAGCAAAGTTCACTCAGAGATGGACAAACATGAGAGAGGACAGGAGAGGAAGAGGAGAGCTTAGAGTTAAAGGAAGGACGCTCATTTAAAGCTCACGTGGAAGTTGTTGTGAAATCTGTACGTGTCACATTATGTTTGTTCATAAAGCTGCGGATAAACAAACTGAGGCAGAGTAACGGTTATTTAAAGGCTGCTGTGCAGGACGTCTGTACTGTTGCCAACCCCGCAGAAGTGTCAACAGCTCTAAGACTGAACATTCAAGAATATTTGTAGTTTATCCAAAAAATCCTTTTAGTTTTTTCTTTACAGAAGCCAGGTTTGTGTAAAAGTTTGTTCGTCCTCAGCTGAGGGAACTCGGTTACCATGGTAACCCCACCTGCTCTCTGACTCCTCCCCTCCTGCTGCACCTGCACCAGCTGACTGACCCTCAGAGTGGGCAGAACTTTTTAAAATCTCTGAAATCACAGCTGATCGTTTCTAATCATCCAGTCGACGATATACGAGGACTGATCAGTGATTGGTTATCAGCTCAGGATCATCACTGGAGGCTGAGCGCTCACCTGGATCACCTGGTCCTGGTTGTCCTGTCTTCATCTTTTTATGGATTTTGCATTTTCTGTGTTTGAAATAATCAGAGACAGGAAGTGACACAAAATTCAAAACCTTCAACTAGAGTGTAATAAAGACCAGGAACAGGACAGAGCTGAGGTACGGAGGTCTGAGAGTGCCACAGAAGCCTTTAGAGCTCAGAGTTTAAGGTCTTTGTGGAGGAAGATTACTTTCTATTCCATCTTTAAGAAAAACTTAAAAAGCAGAAAGAGTTTTTACTTTGCTGCAACTTAAATGTTTTCACCGTCTTGCAGCCGTTTGGCTGTGGGGACGTACGGATTTGGAGGGAACCTGCAGCAGCACCTGGATGTGCTCCTCCTCTCGTCCCCCAGTGTTCGTACACGCAGACTCCTCTGTAGCAGAGGTTTGGGGCATCGAGCGCCCGTCCTGTTGGAGGCGCTGTCGCCTCGCTCAGTGATGGCACGCTGAGGTTTGCCGGATGTTCTTCTGACTCTGCGAGCGGTGTGCACGGCTGTACCCACAGGATCCTGTTTATGACCCTTTAATAAAAACTGTAGTTTATGTGCGACATTTATGTTGTGTAGTGTAACACTGAGGGTCGCGGGAGCCTGCGTACGATACGTACGTGTGGTTTCTGACACTCGAGCTAACTTCAGACCCTCCGTCTGCTCGCACAGGAAGCTTCTTGAGATCTGATTGGTAACCAGGTGCTGCCCTCTAGCCTGCTCCAGTGCAGGTCACATGTGCAGCACCAGTTACCATGACAACGTTGAATGACATTAAGGTGGTTTTACCTTCATTTGTTTCTGGTTTAGTTTAAGCGGCCTGAAGCCTAATAAAGTGAGCGCTGGGCGTGCCCAGGTGTGAGGTCTGACAGGAAGTAAAGAAAGACAGCAGGAGCACGAGCAGTTATCAAAGATCTCCTTCATGGTTTAATATTTGAATTTGTGCCACAAAAACGTCACGTCCGCAGCCACAAATCACGTGCTGAGATTTCTACGTGCAGCGCGTCGCCGCCGCTGCTCTACTCTGCAGATCATACATGTATGTATAAATATGTACAGTTTGGAGCTTCTTCTTCAGCAGGGCTCTTCTCCGGGCGTGGTTGTGCTGTAGGTGGAGAAACATGGGCGAAGGAACCCGTCCAGATGCAGCACATGCTTATGGGCGCGTACAGGAATGTTAGGGGGGGGGTGGAGTTCTCAGCCAACAACACGAGAGCGCCGAAGGCAAGAATGTGACGAGGGTCTGCGGCCTGAAGGCACGGCATTTTCAGGGCGGCCCTGTGAAGTTGGATCAGTGGGGGCGGGGCGGGGGCGGGGCATGCATGATGCTGGTTTAAGCATGTGCTTCACTGGGCGGGCCGAATAACTCGAGCTGTGAGAGGAGACGGGGGCGGGGCTTCACTGTTAAAAATGGGACACGTCGCTTTACTTTTAGGAAATTAGAAGAAAGCCCGGTGTGGGTGGGGGCGAGGGCGGGGTCTTTGACAAAGGGGTGGGGCCTGGTGGAGCTGCACACACAATTACAAACCACTCAGTCTCTCTCTCACTCGTGCTGTCTCATTCTCTCTCTCTCTCACACTCTGTGGTTGCCATGGTTACATTGAGACTCGGGGGAGGGGCGGGTTCGGCGTGTGGCGGTTTCGGGCCTCAGCAGCAGCCCCCAGACGAGGTGTTGACTGGCTTGCTCTGGATCTTGACGTTGGACTTCTCGGCGGCGCCGGCCGTGGCGCCCGGGCCCATCCGCTTCTTGATCTCGGCCGCCATGGTCATGAAGGCCTGCTCCACGTTGGTGGCGCTCTTGGCGCTCGTCTCCAAGAAGGGGATCCCCAGGTTATCTGCAAACTCCTACAGAGGGAGGAGGGGCACACTGTGAGTGGATCGCTTCACATCAAACACATATTTTTATATATTTTATTTATTGTTTATTTGTAAAATATGTGTACACACACACACACACACACACACACACACACACACACAGAAAAATATTTAGTATACACATCCAGAAATGCATATACTATTATATATTGTACATATATTTATTAGTTTCAGATGTAGCCATTCTTGTATTTTGCACAACTCTGTTGCTTGTGAAGCTCGCACACAAGAATTTCACTCACATGTGCTGTACCAATGTACCTGCACATGTGATGTGACAATAAAAGTGATTTGATTTGAAAAACAGCTGCAGTTCCTCTGACGTCCAGCAGAGGCTCCCGCAGTGACTCAGTCCCCTCAGACCCCATTTGCCCGTCGCACAGCTGGAACACGGGTTACTGCGGCTTTTAAACTGACGCGTTCTCAGGAAGTCGCAAAACCCGCAAACAGTTCAATTCATCAGACACAGATTCATGAGTCACAGGTGTAGAGCTCAGCAGCCACGAGTGGGACCACCGAGAGCTGAAGTGGGTCGCTCTCATGCTGCAGAGCCGTGTACAGGTGCAGGCGCCGTCTGAAGCGCGTACGTGCTGTTGTCTGTCTGTTTGGACCAAAGCTATACTTGATACTGTTTCTGTGCCAATCAAAAAACAGATGAATCGTCTGGTTCCTGGAGTAAGTGATCTGCTGCCAGCTCAGCATTTCCAACACCATCGTCGTGTTTGCGGAGGGAAGAAACGGTAAAAACAGCGTCTTCTAAGGACGGCGGTCGAGAGCGCTCGCTGCTTTCAAGCAAAAGCAAAAGCCAAACAACTCCACGCTTTCCTATTTGTGGAAAAATAAAAACCAATTTAAATCAATGATATGGCAACATGGCGCTTGGTTGTTTAGGAAGACTGGGAAGTTTTAAGAGTGACAGCGGCGAGAAGGAGCGAGCGAAAGAGAGTTTTAAGATGTGAGCGATTTGGCGTGTTTGGAGTGTGTAGTTCTGTTGTGTGTCAGAACAATGCTGAATGTCACCCTCAGGCCTGCAGGTATCAGGCTGTGACGTTCTCCTTTATCTTACAACGGACAGAAAGTAAAAATTAAAAATCATTTGTGTGACTTTGATGCAGAACAGCTGATTGTTCTGTAAATAGTTTGGAAAAACGCCTCGGCTGCAGTTTTAAGTAAATAGCAACAAACTGTTGTTTACAAAACGTGTGTATGGGTTTTAAAATGTACAATTTCTATTTGTACTTCAAGTTATGAAAATGATTCGTTAATGTTTGTGGTTGTTACAGTAAAATATAACTTTTTCCTGCTCTGATTTGATGTTTCCAGCCTGACCTTAGATCAGTTGTGCTGACTCCGTGTGTCCAAAGGAACCGTTTGTGCTGAAAACGGTGACAACAAACAAGGTGAAATGTGGAGGTCAAAGAGGTCAAATCCAAAGTAGTGACAAACGGCCGGGTTTACCCAGGGGATGACGTGTGTCACGTGTGTGGAGTGTAACTGCGAGGAGGATCCGTGTTTTTTCTCCGTCACGCGCCGCCTTTGACATAAATATAACTCCATAATCTTCATTATCAGAGGTCAAAGGTGGAGGAACTCTCAGCACAGGCCTGATGGCACAGCGAGTGTCAGCGCAGCAGCTTCCTCCTCTTGTGCTGACTCTGCATCTGCATCCACTTACTCATGTTTTCTACTTCCTGACACGTGGCGACAGCGTGCTGATGGCTGACCCCAGAACAGTCCCTTCTATCCTAACTGACCTACGGACGCCGAGTGCTTCTGTCGCCCACTGATGGAAGACTGTGACCTCTTACCTTAGCTGTGGTGTAGTCCACGACCTTCTTCGTTGTGAGGTCACACTTGTTGCCTACTAGCAGCTTGTTGACGTTCTCGCTGGCGTAGCGGTCGATCTCCTGTAGCCACTGTTTGACGTTGTTGAAGGACTCCTGAGGACAGAGACGTGAACACAGAGCTTTTCACACTGCCGACAGCCGCCTGCAGGGGGCGGTGTTTACTCCACTCATTTCACAGTTTCATACACAATTATGCCAAATACCCAACAGACAGCCCCTCCCTGACCTCACTTCCTGCGTGTGTTCAGAGTGCGTGCATGCTCCTGTACATACGGTGCAGGCAGGAACCAATCCTCCTCCTCCCTGCACACCTTTGTGAATCTGTGTGTCTGACATTAAACAGCAAGTTTAACATTGGGTCTGTCCCGCATGATGGGAGCCGTCCAACAGAACAGAAACACGTCAGGTCGGCTGCTCGCTCAGCGAGGCTGCTGCAGGGCGTGTTCCTGTGTCAGGCTGCATTGTGTGTCTGAACTTGTCCGGCCGGTTTTCTCGCTGCTCTTCAGTCGCTGTGTTTGAGCAGCGAGCGAAGCTGAACATCTACTGGCCAATGAACACGAGATGGGAAGGGTCTGAAGACTGAACTTTCAAAATAAGAGCACTGGCCATTTTCCACTACGGAACAGATGAAATTAACAAAAATAATCAATATCAAGACAAGTGAGCAGGAAGTGCAAAAACGACATAAAACATCTAGATCCTGGCCCTCAGTTAGCTTCTGAACAAGGCTTTTATTTTGGTAAGCTGGACATGTGAGAAGCAGCTCATCCCCCCCCCCACCCTGCTCATCAATGACTGACTGGACCTGTTGGAGACTCACAGACGTCTCTGTCGCTGAAACCATCAGCAGCTTATGGAAAACATGCTGCTGATGAGCACTTCCTGCATCTGAGCAGATGTTACGGGTCAGAATCGAACTGTTTGTATTTCCTTCATCAGCGCCGCTAGTTGAGCTTCTGTTATTACCACCGAGCCTTCAGACTGTTTTTATCATGTGTTTGGACTGCGGGAGGGAGCCGGAGAACAAACACAGAATCCACGCAGGAAGCACCAGCTGGAGCCTTCCTGTTGTGAGGCGGCGGTGCTGACTGCCACAGATTAATATGTAGATCTTATAACCGTGTATCAGAAAACATAACAAGCTTTAAAGTGAGTGAGTGCATGCTGAGTTTTAGGGCTGCTGTCAGGTACCGACACCGTGAGCAGCTGTCCCGGGTCATCAGCCACGTTGAGCCCTGCTGCACACCACACACGTCACGCTTTGAGCGCCGTCGGCACTCACCTGGTCCGTCACATCGTAAACCACAATGATGCCGTGAGCTCCTCTGTAGTAACTGGACGTGATGGTGCGAAAGCGCTCCTGACCCGCCGTGTCCCACTGAGGAGGAAAAGCAGAGCGTCAGTCAGAGCAGAGTGACATCATCACCGCGTGTGACCAATCGTGTGCTTACAATCTGCAGCTTTATGGTCTTCCCGTCCAGCTCGATAGTCCTGATCTTGAAATCCACGCCAATGGTGCTGATGTAGCTCTCTGTGTACGTGTCATCCTGCTCACACACACACACACACACACACACACACACACACACACACACACACACACACACACACAGGTGAATCTGTGCTACAAAATGCAGTTTACCATGACAACATTGTGTCAGAAACACTCACTGCAAACCGGAGCAGGAGACACGACTTTCCAACCCCAGAGTCCCCGATCAGGAGCAGTTTGAATAAATAGTCACTGTGAAGACAGAAAACATCATCATTACACACACGCGTCACACTGCTGCCGGTCTTTATGAGTGTGTGTTTGGTGTGCATGCTCCTTTAAAGAAAACAAGTCCAACAACACACAGCTGCTTCCGTGCTGGACTTTTACTGTGGGCGGGGCTACACACACACACACACACACACACACACACACACACACAGGAAAGCACTTGAGGCAAGATAAGGTGTTCCTCGGGACTAACAGGTGTTTTTACCTGCAGACACTTTAGTGACACAGTTTGGAAGAACGTGTCTGAACAGACTTTGTTCAATTAACGATAACGAGTCAGATGTTGACTTTGATTAAAAACAAGGAGTGACATCATAATCATAATCAGTCATCAACATTAATACTCATATTATTCTGTTAATAATCTCCCATTATTACTACATTACCTGCTATAACACAGAATATTTAATTGTTCTGTTTTGACTTTATTTGTTACTCAAATATTTGATATGCTGACAGCAGAAGTCTGTTATTAAGTTATAAGCTGTATATATACACAGAAGCGACAATGATGATGTTTCAGCTGCAGTAACACAGGATGAACGAAGCCTGTGTGTGTGTGTCCTGTACCTCACACACACATGAACACAGCAGGAACGCTGAAACTCCTGTTCATACTTTAAGTAAACAGGCTTTGTGTATCTTAATGTGTGATAATGTTCAGCAGCCCTTTGACTTGACTAAACGATCAAAGTACTGTGGATTCTGGTTAAAGTACACCGTGGGGGCTAAACGCCCGATTGGTTAATCGATTATCTGATGGATCAGCTGTTCGTTGGTGTCAACTGCAATGAAGTAACAACATATTACCCAATAACGGGCAGACTTCCCGTTTGCGGCGCATACGTCACACCCAGCCCGGTTCGGGTTCACTGACGGAGCTGAAACCCGAACCCCGGGCCTGACACTGGAATCGAACCGAGTGAGCCGAGCCTGTGGGTCAATAACACACCCTGACCGTTAAGCTACGTAGCTGCTGTTAGCATGCTAGTGGCTAGCGTCTCTGACAAACTGTTAGCGAAATCGAAAAATCCGCCGGTTCAGGCGCACGGAGCCCGGACAACCGTGCCATTAGGCGGCCCTTTGGTGTTATATCTGAGCGCTGTCACTCGGTCTACGCTGCGTTCACAGCCCGTTAACGGAACTGAGAGACAAAGCAGTGGACGGTCATCTTCAGTCCGCCCGGCTAGCTTGCGCTTTCATTAGCTTAGCTTAGCATAGCTCCTCGGCTAATCTTCCAACTCCGCCGGAACGGTCACAGCCGACATCAAACTGACACTTACTATTCAGGATTCATCGTTGACTACAGGCTCAGAACCGTCACTGCGGTGGATTCAGCTGCAGGTCGTCGCGGATTAATCTGTAACTGGCCTCGCAGTGAAGAAAAAACACCGTTTTTTCTGATGGAGTGGCTAAACTGCCCGTCGCAGCCAGAACAGCATAATCGAATCAAATATGGCTGTCTCACTACCTACCCGGAAACGCCGCAGATTGGAATCATGAGTAATGTAGTTCTGTGAAGATGGGCGTTTACACGTCGTCAAGACACACAAACAAGATGACGTGTTATACTTAAAACGTATACATATATTTTTAACGTGCGCTATTATATTTTATTGGCAGTTTTTGCCAGGTATACGTTGCTGTGTTGATGTGTGATACATTCGTTCTTTAGACGACCCAGCCCTGGTGATGAGTGGCGAGACAAGCATGAGGATTTTGGGTGTAGTTTCCGTCTGAGTGAAGAACTCTGTAAAGATGTACATTTCTTGTTAGTTATCAGTTCATTTAGATTATGTTTGTCTGTATCAGGATGACCAACTTAATGTTCCCAGGGGGCCACATTAGACGGGGCTGATGTGGAGAGACACAGTAAAAAGCTGAACTCAGTTCTGCTCAATATTCTTTTAATCTGTTAAAGTGCTGCTGGATAGTGACACTGACATTTTACAACTATGTAATTACCATTTCTCAAAACAAAATAAAATTCGCAAAATTTCAGAGACTTTTAACTTGAACTGAAGTGTTTCTGTTCTTTTTCTTGTTCAGTGAGAGAAATCCTGAAAAAGTGCATTAAAGTCAGCTTCACTGTCACTGAGAGACTGTGTGTTGTTAAACTCGATCACTGACAATGTTTGTTCACATGTGAAGGTAGAGCCAAACAGAACCCGAATCTTCTGAGCATGTGTGAAAGAGTTCCTCTTTGAGAGAAGAATAAAGATCCAGTGCTGATGCTGACTGGACGTGCTGACAGCACCTACCTCCCTGAGTGCATTGCTGGCAGCACCTCATAATCTCAAACTCTTTGGTCATCACGCACACACAGATGCATAACTGCTTTGTGTCACACGGGAACTGAGAGTCAAAGTAAAACGTCATTAATGTCACTGATAATTTAAAATCAGTGTCCTCATATGTAGAGCAGAGACTGGCATGTTCAGTAGGCCTGCCGAGTTCTTTCTTCATTATTATCAGGAAGTCCTAAAAACTCCCTGAAAGCCTTCAGCTGATCCAAAATGCTGCAGCAAGAGTCCTGACAGGGACTAGAAAGAGAGAGCAGATTTCTCCTGTTTTGGCTTCCTGTTAAATCCAGAATTCAAAATCCTGCTCCTCACATACAAGGTCTTAAATAATCAGGCCCCATCTTATCTTAATGACCTTGTAGTACCATATCACCCTATTAGAGCACTTCGCTCTCGCTCTGCAGGCCTACTTGTTGTTCCTAGAGTATTTAAAAGTAGAATGGGAGGCAGAGCCTTCAGTTTTCAGGCCCCTCTTCTGTGGAACCAGCTTCCAGTTTGGATTCAGGAGACAGACGGGATCATATAATTGTTGGTTTCTTCTCTGCATCATTTTCTTTACCTTACAGCATTGAGCACCTTGAGGAGACTGTTGTTGTGATTTGACATCTATAAATGAAACTGAATTGAGAAGTTGAATAAATCAGCTGCTTTTGTGCCTCTGGATCTGCCCCGAGCTGAACCCTTAAACAGCAACTTCACACCAAACAAACAGAGGAGGAGCACAAAGGAGGCGAGGCAGCAGCTTTTCTCTTAAATTAGTTTAATTTGTTGTGTACACTAAAAGTCAAATTTACACAGTGGTCTGAAAGAACCTGGGCATGCATGATAACCTCCCACAGGCTCTCCCACTGATTCCGTGTCCCATAGGAACTCCCCGTACATTTACAGTCCATAGTTTAACTGCACACAGTCTAAAGCCACAGTGAACTATGATTACATCCATTTCATCTTTACAATGTGCAAAATCCTCCAGGCTCGGCCGACAGTAGTATGAGCAACAGAAAACAGACCGATGGAAGCAGCCGTTGGTCCCTTCGTTCCCCTTCGATGCGAGCGGCCTTCAGCTCGCCGACGCTCGAAACCGATCGTCCCGTTTTTAAACAAAGTAACAACCGGAACGTCTGATGGCAGACGCGCCGGCGTGAAGAACAAAAACAGACGAGCGAGGGTGTACAGGATTATTTTAAAAAGCTTCACGGAAAAAAAACAAACAGATTAAAACTGAAGGACGAACGAAGACGAGGGGACGAAACACTCGGCGGGATTCTGCAGGCAGTGTGGTTTCAAGTCCATAAATAGATTCAGATTTTATATATACGTATATAAATGTATGAATTCACAGAAACTTCCACTTCAGTTTGATTCAGCTTCCTTCAAGCTCCGCCCCCACACGTGTAAAATCAGCAGGAATCAAGGAGCCCATTTAAAAACAAAAAAAAACAAAAACATTGAATCCCTGATTATTTACACACACGACAACAACACACACACACACCCGACACGGCCTGAACGCACAAATCCCACTTCCTGTCAGCTTTACCACGTGCTGCCCCTCCTCCACGCCGTGCCCCACCAAATAATGAGAAAAGCTTCACTTTATCCAGAGAAATAACTGAAAATCAACAAAAAGCTAACTTAATTAAAAAAAACAAGAGCTTGATAAAATGGGCGGGGCCAGCAGAGTGAGCAGGTGATGTCTGGAGGCGTGGCCGGGGCTTCAGTCTGGCGTGGCGTGTGACCCGAGCGGCGTCAGCGTGGCGGGAAACATCAGCACCTTGGCCTGCATGAAGGACAGGTCGGGCAGCGCCGCAATCACTTTGGCCGCCTCCTCGCTCAGATTCTCATCTTTCCTCGGCTTCCTGCCAAACAGGAAGTGACCAGTTTTTTAAACGCATGAACATAACATTTGTAGTTGATGACATCATCAGTGTGCCACTGACACAAACTGTTACAAACTGCACCCAGATCAGCTGAGTGTGAATGACCTGCATGTCTGACACACAGCAGCGTGCGCACACACACACACACACACACGCACGTGCACACACACACACACACACACGCGTGCGCGCACACGCACGCACACACAGGCCTGAGCTGTCAGGTGGACGTCTGCTGAATGTGGATCCACACCGGAGCGCTCACAGATTCACGCCAAAATTCACCACAGTACTTTAAATTGTTATTCCACTTATATTTAGCCATAGCCAATCATAGTTGAGCGTCAGCTGTGAGGTCATTCCTCAGGAGTTCCACCTGCAGCCGATCCTGATTTCATGCTTTCACAGGAAATTGGGGACAAACCAGAAGCGCTTTGACCTCTGACCTGGTGGAGGTGCTGGTCTTCTCCACGGTGGACATCAGGCGGGCGAAGGCGTCGGCCATGCGGCTCCCGGAGCTGCCCGAGTCCAGCTTGGCGGTGGTCAGTTCGAATAGCTCGGGGTCGACGCCTGAAATGCAGAAGAAAGATCAGGGAGGCGGAGCTTAAACTTCACCAACAATCCAACAGTGAGAAACTCGGAGGAGGCGAGCCGGGAGCTTCCTCCTCGGAGGTTCGCACCTGCACAAAAACGGTTGTGCTTGGCGTGATTAAAAGAGAAACTGAAGGACTGGAGCAGCTGTGAGGCGTGTCCGCCGCAGCGATCCGTTCTGAGATCAGCGTGTGCTTAAATGGTGAGCACCCGGCGGACCCGCCTCGCTTTCTGCTGCCTGCGGGACAGTCACATGACCTCATACCGACCTTCCTGTGCCGACCACCCCACACACCAGCATCAGTCAGGACATCATTCATGATTTTAAAAATCTGAGCTGGGAAGCAGTCACGTGACTAAAATGACATTAAAATTAGCACCAGGATCAAACCTCGGGATGGTCATGTGACCCGGTCAGGAAGCACGAGAGTGCGGTGAGTGAGAGGAGCAGATGGAGGTTAATTCAAAGGAGGAGGATGCTGGAGCTGACCTGGGATGGAGGGTGAGCTGCTGGAGCCTGAGTCCTCCACAGGACCAAAGAAGTCCAGGTTTAAGAGAGACGAGCCTCCGCTGGCTGCAGAGCCGGGCGAGCGAGGTTAACGCACACAGTCAGAGAGAGAGAGAGACACATGCAGCAGAGTCAGTGAGAGAAACCGGAGACGATCGTTTCCACATGCAGCAGATTTCTCACAGTCTGCACATGCTCAGTGCACCGCTTCACTGAAGCCCACGACGTTTGGACTGTAGCAGGTGGGAGGAGCATTTAGGACCGTGTTATCCAATCAGAGCACTTCGCTCTCACACTGCAGGCTTGTTGGTCCTAAAGTATTTAAAATTAGAATGGGAGGCGGAGCCTTCAGTTTTCCTCTGAAACCACAGCAGCTCCAGCCTGCTGAGTTACTGATGCTTCAGGGACTGCAAACCGCTCTGGAACCCTACGAGGTGACCTGAACACATACGTGCAGGTCAGGTGGCACACCGCCCCCGCAGAGCGATGACGCAGCACACACTGGTAGACCACACGTTATGAACACATGACACAGCAGCACGGCGCCGCAGTGAGCCTCTTATGGAGTTTTCAGACTTCAGCGAGCGTCACTGATGGCTGACGCAAGGAAGCGAATGAACTTTCAAAATAAGAGTGAGGGGACGGTTCACCAACAAAGACATGGCATCATTGGGCGCCCTCTGACATCTGTGACTGTGGGCCACAGCGACTCAGTCAGGAAACAGGAAGTGACTGATGGTTGTTTTATACACAGATCGCCTCCTGGTGTGTGATTGGCTGTGAAGTACAAACTGAAGCAGCTAACAGGAAACACTACAATAAATAGAGGAAGTGGAAGAAGAGAAGAGCTGTGAGCGGGAGGAGGAGGAGTCAGTGCGGCAGAGGCAGCGGGGTCACCTACCATCAAGCGGGTTGGTAAGGCCACTGCTGCTCCAGTCGAACTGGACGGGTGGGAGCGCCTCCTGCAGGAGGAGAGGCAGCAGGTCAGTCATGTACCAGGTGTGTGTGAGAATCATGTTTAAACACAAGGACACGCCCACACGTGGGAATGGTGTCAGGGTTAATTCCTCATGTTACATATGTCACAGCTGTTGTTCGCCCTCGTGACGGCGAGGACTTCACCTGTCATCGCTTGGAGGAAACGACGTCAAAAAGTCAAAAACAAAGATTCAAACTGTGGCAGTCAGCGTTTCTCACTATCAGCCAATCACATTGTATTTGAATCCTGCTCGGAGGTCACCTGTCGGCCCGCCTCCCCGTCTCACCTGGACCGAGTCTGTAGGACAGGAGCTTTTCTCAGGTACCAGCGGCGGCGCCTGTGCGATTGAGGCGATCATCTCTGCAGCAGAGACGGGCTTCACGGGCTCTTTGGTTGGCTCCAGCATCCCCTACACACACACACACACACACACACACACACACACACACACACACACACACACACCTCAAATGACAAACGCGTTTAAACAGCCTGCAGCGCTGCCTGGCGGCCTCCTCGTAGATGCATGGATGGTACAAATGTGAAAGTCTGTGATGTTTCATTTACTGCAGTCACGAGATTTTCAGAAAACTTGACCTCTGACTTTTAGGTCAAGGTATCAACTTCATCCTGCGTCACATCTGAAGTTCCCAAACGCACGTACCTGTCAGCGTTTCACAGCTAGAAATGAGAATAACTGATGTTCCTGCCGTAATGAAACTGTCTGTATCACCACTGTTCCTGTTCTCAAGTTCTCAAAACTTAAAGATCTTCATCTTGTCCTGAAATCAAGCAGGAAGCAGTTTTCTGTCCCCCTCCCTCCCCTGCTTACATCAGCTGATCAACAGCTGATCCTTCACAGTCACTGTGGAGCTGAGCGCTCATCTTTATTTACCTGCGGCTTTAATTTAGCTGTTAGTAACATCTTAAACGTGCTGCATGAGTAAACCTGACTTTATGTCGCTGTAAATAGAGTCTGTTGGATGCACTCACCAGGCCGGCGGCGTACATGGGCACGATGACCGGCTGCTTCTTCTGTCCTGTGAACAGCTGAAACATGGAAATCAGACCGATTAGGATTCAAACCTCGAGCGCAGCTGCCGCCTCAGCAGGAACGCCTTTAGTCATACCAACAAATGACCAGGAACCATCTTTTATCTACAGTCTATGTTGAAGAGTATCTGGGCGGGGCTAGGAGACGACGCATTCAGAGGGGAGCAGCGTGTACTCACGATGTTTCTGGTGTCGATGCCGAGGCAGCAGAGCAGTGCTTTGTTGCAGTGGGAGCCGCCCCACTGGTATCTGAGGCCGAACGCCTCGTGGATGTCCTGAAGCTGCGTCCACACACCACCGTACATGGACCTGTGGCAGCCAATCAGACGCAGCGGAGTCAAAAACAGGGTTCATGAGTGGGAGCAGCTCTTAATGGAGCGGGTACGGAAACACCTATGGATCACTCATAACCAGGAGGTTCGCTGAGGAGACCCTCACCTCTTGCATGACGATTTCTTCTCCTCCCCCTCCTCAGCTCCGGGGCGTCTGTCCTCAGGAGGCTCCAGGACAGCCTTCAGGGACACCACCTGGTCCTCCAGCAGTCGGGTGGCGCTCTGAGGGAAGCTCACCTGGAACAGCTTCTCCACACGGCTGAACAGCGATGCCTGCAGAGAGATGGCAGCGTCAGACTCAACTTCACAGTCTGGGCCTGACTACAGTTAAAGGGGCGCTTCACCCTCAGGTGAAGGTGATGGTGCAAAGAGTCCAAAGGGCAGAGCTGCTGGTTCATATCTGCTTTAACTTCGTGCTGTACGAGCCCACAGTGAGACTGGCCTTATTCACACTGTCATACCAGTTTGCAGGTTTTTAATGGTTTCGTTGTTATTATGTAACGGCTGCTGTGGATTTAAGTCCCTCAGAAATGGACAATAAACATCTGTCTGTGCTGATAAACTGACAGTCTGAATGACTTCCCTGCAGACACTTCTCGCTGCTTTCAGTAGGGATGGGTACCGGTATCATGGCACCGGTTCTGTCATAAACGGCAGTAACCAGACCGTTTAAGCACCGTGTCAAAAGTACCGGTTTGGCACCGGTATCGGATAAAACCTAAACGATACCCATCCCTAGCTTTCAGTCTGTGTTGTGTTTACTGACTTTACATGTTTCTAATATTAAACTTTGATCACTTTGATCACTTTGCTGCTGTTTAACTCACAGAGGGGTCGATAAACTCTGGGCCAACTTATCGAGCCGCTGTCACGTCGTGACTGGAATCCCCAGTCTTCCAGTTCCTTGGAATTCAATCAGCTGATTTGAGTTTGTGTGCCGGAGGAGGAAAATAGGGGCGGTCTGCGTGGACGTGGACACTACTTTGATTTTTATTGGACTAAAGGACGAGATAATGAAGAAACAACCGCATTATGCTGCTAACACAAGCACCTGCACAGACAGCATGCTAGTGCTAAGCTAGCCGAGAGCCCAGAGTGATGTTAAAGCTGAACTTCAACAGTCTACCTGTTCATGTTTCTACAGTAGAATCACCATGACGACCGTGCTGGTTTCCATCTTTGCTTTGTGTTCATACCTAAACACTAAGAGAACGATCACGCGTGTCATTAGCAACTACCAACCTGTATATTTTATTTATTGTTTACTCTATTTAATATGTAAAATACACACACACACGTAGAAAAACATATTTAGTACACACATCCAGTAATGCATACACTCTTATATTGTACATATATTTATTACCATCCTTATATTTTGCTTGTTTTATGTTATTGTATTTTTTGCACACCTCTGTCGCTTGTGAAGCTCGCACACAAGAATTTCACTCGCATGTGCTGTACCGTGTAGCTGCACACGTGATGTGACAATAAAGGTGATTTGATTTAGCGCAGAGCAGCGTGTTGGTGTGTGGGGCTGTGACCTCATGTTGTTAAACTGTGATGATGACATAGGGCTGCTCAATTAATCGAATTTTAATCTCGATTACGATCTGGGCTTTCAACGATCATTAAAAATGACTGAGCCGATTATCAGCCCCTCCCTCGTGCTTTACTCTCGCGCTGCTCCGTGTGGCAAATCGAGCGCACCGCTCTGCGTTTCGAACACGTGTCACAACAATTAAGAGGACCTGAGGGAAGCTCAAAAAGCTGAGCAGTTATTTGGAGAGGAGAGTGACTGCTGCTGGTTGAACAGAGGTAAAAAACTTCAGTGGTGTGGAAACATTATGGGTTCAGTCAGACGTGGATCAAGTAGACACAGTGTGTAAACTTTGCTACGGTGTCGTAGCTGCACCACAGAGCAACACTGCAAAGCTCACTAAACACAGATGTTTACATTTTTCATTTATTTCTTATACTGCAAACATTTGCACTGTTATCAGTATTTGCACTGTTTTATATTATTTTTTAAAGTCATTATTCAACACGTTGTTATTGTTAAATAAATATCGTCAAATAATCGAGATTATCATTTTTGCCATAATCGAGCCGCCCTATTATGACACAACGAGTTTCAGGACATTTTATGGAGAAATGCAGAAGTAATGAAGTAAAATACTGAGTTACTTTGAAGTACTCTGAGTAATTAATGACATTTCTTTGAGTAATGAGCCAACACTGAGGGAAATCCCTCCAACATGCACAAACATGTGACCCACAGCAGAAAGTCTTTGATACGCTGCCGAGTCTCAAACAGGAGCCAATGAGGAATCAATCAGTGATATTGATGATGGAATCAGAAACGCTAAATTCCTATCACTTCCTGTCCCTACAGGCGCATGATTCGAGATGTTGACCGACCTTCCCACCTGACCCAAACCTGCCATCCTTCATCATCATCAGTCTGAGTTCACCTGTGCACATCCACAGGAGCAGGTGAGTGAGCATGCTCAGAGTTTAGAAACAGCTCTACCTTCATCCGGAGGAACCTAATGACAGCGGTGCTAAAGCCTCACACGGATCCTCTTAAGGAGAACTTAACCCAAAAAGTTCCAGCTGCAAACTATTTTTTAAATTTGACAGATATTGCAGATCCTGGATGAAGACATCCTGGATACAGTGTACAAAGTACGTGGTGGCGGCGGTCTGCGGGCCCCTCCTACTGTGTTGTTCGCCTGCCAGCCACAGCAGAAAGTGCTGAAGCGACACGGAGCGCCGCGGGTCTGCAGCCTGTCTGAGCGCTTCATGCTCGGGTTTGTTTAACTCGGTGAACTCCGAGCCCAGAGTCGTGTGTGTGGACGACACATCTGCACAGCGGAAGTGTGTGAGTCAGCTGGGTGTGAGCAGAGGAAGTGGAACAGATTTAAAGCTTTCACATTAACTTCCTGTTTGGGTTGTGGACAGCACATCGTTATCATGACCTTTAAGACAGGAAACGTGTAATCCTGCTCTAACTGAATCAGTGTGATGTCACAGGTTTCTGGAGTATCTCTGCATTTTAAACATGGGAAACAGAATCACGTCCCAGTCCTCCCAGTGTGCCCAGTGTCCCTTACCGGCTGACTGTCAGTGCTGCTGGGTTCTTCGCCGACCGCAGGTGCTTTACTCTCATGCCACTCCTCCTCCTGCTTCTCCTCTTCCACTCCTCTGCTATCTGCAGGAAGTGAGACGCTCGTCTCAGCGCTGAACGCCGCCCATGAAGCCCCCTCTTCCTCCTCCTGCTGCTGCTCCCCGAAGGCGCTCCACCCGGCGTCGCTCTCGCCGCCACCGGCCGAGCTGAAATTCCCAAAACTGTTGCTCACAGGGAAGTCGGCAAACTTTCCTCCCTCCTCCCCCTCGTTTTCACCCGAGTTAAATTTGGGGGAGTTGAAGTCGCCAAAGTCGTCGTCTTCTTCTGCGTTGTCCTTGGCGGTCGCAGCTTCCTGCACCAGAGCAGAACTCTGTAATCCGACCGGATCGTGCTGAACCTCCAACTGATCGAAGTCTGCGAAGCCTTGAGCGCCGAAAGAGCCGGCGTCTCCGAAGTCCCCGAAGTCTTCGTCGCCGTCTTCGGCCATCTGGCTGTCGTCAGCGGGTGTGGCGGATTCCCCCTGGAGTGGGGGCGAGGGCACCGAGCCCGTGGTGCTCACGTCGCCGTACTCCTCCAGAGCGTCGGTGGACAGTGGACGGCCAAACGACGTCTCCGTTTCGGTCTCCGTCTCGTTCCCGGAGCTCTTCTCATCCGATTGCCTCGCCTCGCTGTCTCCGGTTGTGTCGGGCAGGAGCTGCTTTTCACCGCAGCCGTCTACAGAACCGTTGCTGTCAGCTACATCCGCCCTGTTCACGGCGAACAGTTTGTCAGTGCAAACGGCCTCTGAGGCGCCACAATCTGCCGCCAAGGCCACATCCCTTTGTCGAGAGTCAGCATCCATGTGAGCACGCCGGTCCGGCGTCTCAGCGGGGACGCAGAGAGACTCTGAGCAGAATGCGTCGTTTTCAGTTCTGTTTGTGTCCCTGACATCGTCCTCTGAAGTCAGTCCCTGCTCTACATTATGGCTGACGCCCGGTGGACAGTGCGAGCTCGCCGTCTGGTCGAGGCGTCCGTCAGCATCGGAAAAAGCAGCAAAGTCTGCAAAGTTGTCCTCCGGGCCTCCGGCACTGCCCGTGTCCTCGGGGGACGTTCCTTTTATGCGATCATGGACAGAATTCTGGGAGGAAGGACTTCCCTGAACATCAAACCCGTTTGTGAGCACCTCGCCGCCGTTACAATCCGCGGTGTCGCTCGCAGTCAAGTCCACACAGCTGGCGAGGACCTTTTTCATCTCAGTTCTTTCTGAGGCACTCGCCAGCACGACACCGTTCGCCTTTGAGAGCTCATCACTGCGGCTGCGGGCGCCATTCGTGGAGCCATGGCTGAAGCCCACCACCCCTCTGCTGTTGATCAGCTCCGGCGGCGAAGTGGCGGTCAGAGCCTGCGTCTGGTTAAAAGTGGTCGGAGTGTCAAACTCTGAGAAGCTGATGCTGTTCGGGATGCCAGAGAAGGTGCCAAAATCTCCGAACTCATCGTCCTCTTCCTCAGCGCCGTCCTCCATGGGTGGCGGAGAGGAGGAGTACATGCGGATCACGTCTGGCTCCATGACTCTGCGGTGATCGAAGAATCCTCCGGGCTATACCTGAAAGAGCGAGAGAACGTCGTGAGCAGCGAATCACAGGACAAACATTCAAAAATAAGTAAAAAAACAGTAGCGCGCTTCATCCACGCGGCGAGGAGCCGAGCACGCCTCTCAGCAACACCGATGATCTCCAACGAGAGGCTCGAGTCACAGCTCATCGAGTAATACGAGCCCCGAGAGTGCAGACGGCGTCAAAGCGACGGCGAAACACACCGTCACAAACACATCATCGACAGAAATGAGGAAATGAAACCCCGCCCTCCTGCTCTGATGTCACTGCTGCGGGATCACATCATCACTGCAGCGTGAACATGAAAGCGTGTTGTTTGAATGAACACGATAGAAGTCGACAGGCGTGGACACAAACGCCTCTCACAACACGGAGCATCAACCTGATGTTCAGCACCGAACTTTAAACAGGACTCTGACTCATCACTAATAATCTTATTTATTTATGTGATTAACAAAAATGATGATGTCAGAAACTATATGACTTTATTCTGCTGACATCACAGTTCTGATCACACACACAGCTTTCACAAATGTATAAGATAATAAAATGTTTGTCACTAAATAAAAACAAACACCATTTTTAAAGTAACCTGTCTCCTGTCTTACTTCTGATTTCAGCTGTGCGCTCTCTCTCTCGCCCTGTGACCCTGTGACCCCTGACACCTGGCGTGTGGGGGCCTGATGTCATTATTTCTTTTCATTAACTGTATTTGTGTGCTTGAATCACGTTTCCAAATCCTGATCTGAAGCGAGCACAGACCTCAGCTCTTTAAAATTTCACTGAGTTTGGACTGAAACAACCAGCCAGGTAAGGAAACACCTGAGTTTCTGATGAAGGTACCTTCCTGCAGCTCTGCAGGGGAAGTCCCTCTCGGGTTACCTGCTGGCCTGGACGGCCTGTGTTTGTGCTGTGACCGGCGGTGGGCGGAGCCTACCTGTGTTTGGTAGAGCTGAGCTGGACTTCAGGTATGCAGTCCTGAGAGACCAGTCAGGCGAGCGCGAGCCGTTTAACCCCTCAGACCCCACAAACGGTGACGTGTTAACGTCAGGGCAGGTAAACATGTTTAAGATGGGTTTACCTGCGCACTCAGCGGGGTCACCTTCAACAGGCGCTCAGCCTCCTGACAGTCGTTCTACACCTGACACTGTGAGCCCCCCCCAGCAGTCTCACCTGTCTGACGTCAGCGCTTAAAGTGCAGCTAACAAGCTAACGTAGCAGGCTCAGTAAACTCCCAGGTAGCTTAGCAGGCTAAACGACGGAGGGCTGAGAGTTTGTCCCGAGCAGAACCGACTTGTCTGAGCCCAGCCCGAGCCCGACAGGGAAGCTAGCAGGACAGCTCGGCGGCTAATAGCAGCCCGAGCTCGGCGGGACTAGCTCGGTCAGCTTGTGTGGAAAGCTGAAGCCAGCTTGATTACTATGCTGGTACTTTACCGGGCGGCTCTGCTGGCACACAGCGGCGGTACACAGATAAACACAGGCCGGGGACCCTTCAGGAACGAGTCGGTTTGACGTTAGCTGCTCCTGCTAACTGCGCAGCTAGCTTCACCAACGACAACAAGCCAAGAAGCAGCTGAGCTAGCATTAGCTTAGCTTAGCTCAGCGTTTCGTGTGACAACAACTGTCTCATCCCGAAGGAAAGAGCCGGGCTCACCGTCAGAGGCCGCCCGCTGGCGTCCATGGTTCGGTTCCACACGGGCTGTCGTCGGAGCGGGACGGCTGACTGTGAAGCCCGTGCTGAAGGTGGAGTCCGCCGGCTGCTGCTGCTGCCCTGCCTCACGATCACCCAGCATGCACCGCTGCGTTCTGCTGCTCCACAAACTTCCAGGTGGAACAGGTGGATGGATGTAACTGAGTACTCATACTCATGTACACCAGTTGGCCGCTTGTACTCGAGTATTCCTGAACCACGCCTCTCTCCCAGCACTTTTTAAAATCCAAACTTTATTTCTTTAAGTGGAAAGCGCTGTTACAAACTCCGCTGAGCAGACCTAAATATGAAAAATAATCGGACTGGGCACAAGTCCAAGCTGCCTCAGAGCAAGAGGAGGTCCACCTGGACAGGTGCACCTCTGTGGCAGAGCTGACGGAGAGAGACAGACAGATGGCCAGTTCACATTCACACCTTTAGTCAGTTTAGAGTCACCTGTTAACCCGACCCCACTGACTGTTTGGACTGTGGGCGAGAACCCACACAGGAAGCACCTGCAGAACAACAATATGTTGTGTGAATGCACCTTTCTAAAGTCCCTCCTCAGTGATTTAAAGCACACGTGTGTCTAATTATTCGAGACGGGAAAAGCGTCTCAACCATTAAATTCGAGCTGGTGTGGGCCCCGGGGTCTGGCATGAAATAAACCCGACACTTGGATAAAAGGAGGCTGAAGTGTTCGTATACTCAGCCCAGCTCCACACTGGCGTCTCCCACACTGCTCTTAACCTGCTTCTGCTCAGCTGTGCTGAGAATCGTAACAGCGATGGTTGGGACAGAACAGATTCGTCTGGATTTCAAATCTTCTCTGTTTTCAGTGATATAACTTTAGTAACAAGCACCTCATTCTTTTCTCTCTCTCTCTTTTGCCATGTTTTCCAGGTAACCTATATTTGACAACAGCTTGATAAAAAGAAATTCTGTTTTTGGTGTCACTCCAATATTTTTAGTGGCCACCCCTATGAAAACATTCTGGAGGCGCCCCTGGCCGTTCTGTCTGCTGACCAGCTCTGACGTTCAGGATTCGTGTTTGGACTGAACCTGCTCAGCAGAGCCACAGCTGACAGGTATCTGGGAGGTACCGTGTCTCTGCACACCTGAAAATAATGTGAGAAAACTCCAAAAAGCCCACTCTCTCAGTGTTTGGCTGTCAGGGTGTCAGGACGCAGTGTAAATAAAGCAGAATGCAAAGACTCACAAATCTCATGATATGTGATGTTTGATTCACAGAACACTGAAATCATATCGAATATTTATACATTTTCCTGTTTCATTTCATTTTGATGGCAGCAACTTTAAAGAAACAGCAGGAGGAACATTTATCAGGTGAGCTGTCAGCAGGTGGGTCACATGGTCGGGTGTAAACAGACCTCTCTTAAAACTGATCTGAGGTCAGACCCGCCCAGGCATGGACGCCGCGTCCTCTGGAGCGCTGCACAGAGTACTGACATCAGTGTGCTCTCCGCCTGTGCAACCACATTTTTAATATATAAAAGGAGTCAGTGTGTGTAGAGGTCAAAGGTCATGTCAAAGCTGGGAAAGGTTCTGAAATCATTTATCTTGGCAGCTTCGTTTGTGTGGTGGGGGTAGGCTTTAATCACAATCAGAAAACTTTATTGATCCCTGGGGGAAATTACTTTTCGTTACAGTGCTCCATTACAAACAAGCATTAACAGAGACAGACAAGACACTAACTAAGAATAGCACCATATATACAACCATATATATACATAAAAGTCACTTATTAATAAATAGCTGAAAAAGAACATGTGCAAGAAGGGTGTAGCTGTTGCAGTAAACAGTGTGTTAGGTGGATGCATTGTACAGGGAGCCACAGGCAGGAATGATGTCCTGTGTCGTTCAGTGGTGCATCATGGGTAATCTCAGTCTCTCACTGAACGAGCTCCTGTGACTGACCAACATGTCATGGAGTGGGTGGGAGGTGTTATCCAACATTGTCTTTATCTTGGACAGCATCCGCCTCTCCGACACCACCTTGAGGGAGTCCAGCTCCATCCCCACAACATTGCTGGCCTTACGGATCAGTTTATTAAGTCTGTTGGCATCTGCGACCCTCAGCCTGCTCCCCCAGCATGCAACAGCATAGAGGATCGCACTGGCCACCACAGACTCATAGAAAATCCTCAGCATTTTCTGGCAGATGCTGAAGGACCTCAGTCGCCTCAAAAAATAGAGACGACTCTGGCCCTTCCTGTAAAGTGCTGTGGTGTTTTTAGCCCAGTCCAGTTTATTGTCAATGTGTACTCCAAGGTATTTATAGTCCTCCACAATGTCAACACTGACCCCCTGGATTGAAACAGGGGTCAAGTGTTTCCTGGTCTTCCTGAAGTCCACGATCAGTTCCTTGGTCTTTGCCACGTTGAGCTGCAGATGATTCTGCTCACACCACGTGACAAAGGAGTCGACCACAGCCCGGTACTCTGTCTCATCATCCCTGCTGATGCATCCAACCACCGCAGAGTCATCAGAAAACTTCTGAAGATGGCAGGTCTCTGTGCAGTGGCTGAAGTCTGTGGTGTAGAGGGTGAAGAGGAAGGGGGAGAGGACAGTCCCCTGTGGTGCCCCTGTGTTGCTGATCACCTTGTCAGACACACAACAATCCAACAATCTGCTGTGAGCCCTCCACCTGCTTCCTGTCAGACTCGGGCTAGCGTCATGAGCACTTTACTGTAAAAGGTAACATCAGTTATTTGCTTTTTAACATCTGCTTTTGGACCCAGCTGACTTTGTGCTGAAACAGAGACAGCTTCATGCTGTCACCAGCAATGATTTCATCTGCCTCTGTCTGCAGGAACTGATGTAGATTAACCACGTCTGGTCCTCCGGCCTCCGCGGCTGTAGCTCAGGGGGTGGAGCAGGTCATATCCTAATTGGAAGGTTGGCAATCCAGTAATAACATATATGTACACAGCTGTTATATTTTAATCTGACCGAGGCCAACAGATAAAAGTCTAACAGTATTTATTTAAGGGTTAATAATATTGTAGTTCCTGCAGCTCACCAGCAGAGGGCGGAGTCTGACGTTGATCTTGCTGTGAGAAACAGACATGTGATGATGTGGTTATAATAATGATAATAATAATATTGTAATTGTCTCTGTTCCATGTGAAGGGATTTTCCTTAAGCAGGAGAAATTATCTCCATGAAAAGGAACAGGTTCGGCCATCGCACAGTGGAACAAGTTCTCTTCTTAAAAAAAAAAGAAAAAGGGTTACCTTAAATGCATCATGTTTTTAATTTCGAAGTTCATAAGCATTTTCCATTTCCATTTCACAATCAATTCTACCCCCAGGTCCAAAAATATAAATAGGAAAAATTCCCTAATATAATATTATTTATAAATACACCCGTCTAGCGATTAATTGCATTAGTGCATGGAGGCAAGACCTCAGAGCATACTCCATAATGTATTGTACATTATTATATGTATGTTATATGTAGCGTGGTATTTTTCAATTATTTTATGTACCAACATCAAGAAGTCACAAGCAAAGAAAGACCACACCATGGTGCATGTTTAAACAAGGAGAGTTTACTGGTCAAAATTATTTATTAAACAAATAAAACACATTTTTTTAACCACCAAAAAATACACGTTCAAAGCAACACAACGGCGGCCCAATATCAGACAGAACTCCACTCTGTAGAGTGAGCAATCATTATGAAGCAGTTGGTTTTATTTTGTGGATTCGAGCTGCTCTTCATATTTTTGGCCACCAGATGTCACCAGAGAGGACTGTGTTGAAAAGCTTCGAGTAATGAACCGTTTTTCAATACAAGCTTCAGAAAGCTTCTTTTGCCCATCACTAGTGTTATGTGACGGCTGTGTGCAGGCAGGAGTAGTAGTAGGAGGACCCAATGTGCAGACACTCGGAGACGCAAAGTGAACTCAAAACAGCTTTAATGCTGAACTCAAAAGGGTAACAAAACTGAGAATACAAAATACACCTACGCAGACAGAACACACAGCAAGATGAGGGTAGATCACAACACCAACAAACTGAAACACAGGGCTTAAATACACAGAGGGAGCAATCAGGGAGGGAAACAGCTGGGGCAAATCAGGCCTAACGAGACAAAGGAAGCAAAACCAGACACATTTACATGAGACACGGACTTTCAAAGTAAAACAGGAAACATAACACAGACTGAACTTACAGACAGACTCACAAGCAGGCACTGCAACAGAGGGAACAGAGACGTGAGACCAGGGCAGACACGGGGATATAGCCGACAGGGGAGACAGCAACTAAGGATTACACAGAGACATAAACCATAAGAAAGAACTCTAACAAAGAAACCAAAGACTGGAAATGATAAATAATATAATAAACTCAAAAACCCGGGGTCAACGACCCAGGCATCCAAACAGTTTGTGGTCATTTGGAGATCAAGCTGAATTTACTGTATACTTCATATTCACCTTCCTATGTTGTGATTGGAGGATTCATTTTTGCTTTGACCTTTTAACAGATGTTCATTTGCCCCAAGACTTTTTGCTTGTCAGGTTATTTTTCTACAAGTGTACAATAATTATAAGGAATGACCAAATTCAATTACATTAGCCCTTTAATCATATTTGGGTTATGTGTCACCCTTTTTAACTGAGTAGTCCAAAATCAGTCGAATCCACAGTAATCTGTCATACAAAGTCAATATTTGAGAATCTACTCGTTGGGTTCAGGTAGGATCGTAAGGAGACTGGCAGTGGTAACTCACCTTAAAGAAGGAATATCCCTCCACTCAGAATGAGACACTGACAACAACTTAAAGGGAGAAAAGTGATTTGAGTGTATTCAACCTTTAAATGGTCCAAAACATAGACATGAACAAAACATTTAAATCATTTCAAACATGTAAATCTCAACAATGTACAACATATCACTTAAAGTGTCCATAAATGTATCAGGTAGGCTGTCCATTTCAGTTCAGTGCACTTAGTATTCAGGGTTCTTAGTAAGTGTTCAAGTTATTTGGATTGTCTTTGGTCACAGTTTTGCTTTTAGATGCATCAGTTTTTTGTGTTAAGTGGAATCAGATCTGACCCAAAAAGGAAAAAAGTAGCAACATAAAGCGTCTTGAGATCGCAGAAAAAACGTTAATCCAAAAAAATTGCAAATCGTTGCATCCTACCACCCTCCAAGGGAACAGGTGGCCTTCAGATTGAGAACGTCCTTTCTAGGCACCTCCAGTGGCATCCAGTCCTTAGATGGCACCGCTCGGTCCTTGCAGCAGATTTCTACCACATAAAAAAAACAATGCCCCCCTGCACAGCTGCAGACGGGTTTGCCCTCCTCCACGGTTATTCTGCTGGCAGCTGTTTGGATACGGGGCAAATATAAACAATGAAGACAAAGTAAGTGGAGCTCATGAAGTGAATCTCATACACCATGCTCCTCCATAAAACTGAAAAGAAGAACAAAATGAGCCACTCGATTTAACTGTGCCCATAACGACTCAGGTCTTTGATTATTCACTGACCTGCCAGTGATAACACTCTGCCTGTTCAGTCCATGAAACGGCCACACCAGTGTTTCCTACTCCACGATCACATCTCTCTGGATGGTGTTCCAAAGTTCTGAACACCAACCGTGAACAGTGACGACCCTGTACAGCTGGAACTGATCCACGTCAGCTGTTTTAGACACGATGCGCTCCCAGGTTTATCAGCCACAGAGGGAGCACAGCAGGATGCTGGCACTCCTTCACAGAAGATCAGAGTGAGCGCACACGTGCACGCGACTGTGCACAAACACAGCAGACTCTGGAGACCTGTCAGGTGCTTCATCATCATCATCAGTCTGAGCTCACCTGAGATCCACAGCTGCAGGTATTCATCTCAAACACCTAGAGCACTAAACTCCACCAGCTTTAAACGTGATGGAGTTTAAAAGTTTGTCTTCGAAACAGGAACAACATTGGAAATAGGGCTGGGTTTTTATAATCGATTCATCGATTAAAATCGATTCTGGCTTGGATAACGTGAAATCGATTCATTAAAATCCTGAATCGATTTTTTTAATATAAATTTATTTTGCCCGAAATGCCAGAATCTCTGGTGAAATCTCACAAAATTTCAAGAACCACCAAACAGTTAAGACAGTAAATGAGAGCAGGAACACGGCTTCTGCACATAGACTTAAACACACAGTGCGACCCGCGGATCAGAATCAGTGAGATGTCGCCTTTCTCACGGTCGGGGCTGAAAGCCGACAGCTCGCTGATCCTGATGTTTCGGCGGGTCGGCGCTTTGTGTTCACGCCCTTTATGAGCCGATTCTAAAGCTGTTAGTTTGATCTCTCTCCAAACACTATTGACCGAACCAGCAGCAAAAGAAGATCCAAACGCTTCACATAAACATCGTCATGGATTCACTCTGACTTTTACTGTTTTGCTTCCACCGCGATGCACAGCTCTCTCTCTCTCTGTACTTCAAGAACAGTTTCCCTTTCTTCATTATTCGCTTGCTTGTTACGCACCAGTCTACTGTTGTTTACAGGCTGTCGGCCGCTGTTTTTTTCCCTTTTACATTCTTCCGAAAAGAAAACCTCATTTCTGCCGGTCAATACTGAACAAATTTAAACTTTCTAAAATTATGGAAAATGCAAAACGCTGTGTCTCTAATAAAACCGCTGCAACTCAGAGGTAACGTTCATGTGTTGATTCAAGGTTTTCTTTCGTTTTTGATGTGCTGCAGAATATTTGTATAAAATCCAGGCCAGGAAAAATCACCTTCATGTTTTTCTGTTTTATCTTCAGCTACTTTGACACAAAGGCCTCTGCTGTGACGCTCACACCTGTGATAAAGTCTTGTGTGTGTCAGCTTCCTTTTTATTGATAAAAAATATGTAAATATACTGATCTGAATTATAATATTTCTGACTGTCAGAATTTCCCAGATTTAAATCGAATCGAATCGAATCGAATCGAATTAAATCGAATCGTGGATCGAATCGATTCGGGACCTTGTGAATCGGAATTGAATCGATTCTAGAAATCAGTGACGATACCCGGCCCTAATTGGAAACCATCCCGACTTTCATCCCGGGACATGTTTGTTATAATTTCTGGGAAAGCTGCTGAATGACAGCAGAGTAATAATTCCCAGGACGAAGAGAAACTTTCACCTAAACTGGAAGTTTGTTTTCTAATGAGCTGTGACGGCTGCTGCCCTCTGTGTGCCACATTTCAAACACTGACAGCAGTCCTGTTGTTCCTGTATTACCTGCAGAAATACAAGAGCCTACAAATCTTCTGTCTAACCACCTGATCGGCAGGTTTGAGGACAAACGTCTCCTGCCCCGCTGCCACCCCAGGATCTAGACAGACGGGTCCAGTCTTGCCCGGCTGATTCCCAGGAAAATGTTTGAGTTTAACACAGTCGTTGCAGGTTTGGCACCTTCTCCTGAAACTTTGCTCCAGGCTGTTGGCAGTTTTCACTGCGGGCTGTACTTATCTCGCTCCTTTAGTGGTTGCAGTTGCTCATTATGTGACACAAATGTGTCCCCTTTGAGTTTGAGTGGACAGGCTTCCAGGGCAAATGCATATATAAGCTTGTTTCCTGTTTTGTTGGAACAAGGAGCGCGGGATGAAACTAAGCCGTTTATCAGATCAACATGCATCAGAGGGGGTGACGCAGAAATCGATTGACAGATCAAATAATCACAGTTGGTGATGCTGCACTGACTCACACATTAACGTTTGTTAGTGGGAGTGTTTGAGTCCCGTGTGCTGTCGTGCATGATAACCGATCAGAGGGATTATTCTTTAATAAAAGGCGATGGTGAAATATTTGGCACCTGATGGAGGCGAAGGATCTGCTCCCATCAGCCACTCTGGATAAAAGTTTCTGACCTGTGTGGAGAATTTGACAGGAAACCAACTTGCTTTCTCTCAGTCCTGAGCTTTGATTGGCTCTTTGGCTGTGGAAACATTTCAGGCCCCTGTATGCACATGTTATATATTAAAGGAATGCCAGAGGCTGTAGGGGTGATGCAGTTCTGTGGAAGTGAGGCTGCAGGTAACCTTATCTACCTGACGAACACACCTGCCTGAATGTGTCTAAGGACAGTGCAGAGAGAGGCGGAGCCCAGATCCAAATCCTTCCAACGTTTTTCATATGAAATGTGTCAGCAGACTTTCAGCTCATAACAACCTCTCAGCCTTCAGAGGGACGTTTACCTGAGCGCACCTTTCTCAGGAACGCAGAATGACCAGAAGCCCTCGTCGCCGCTGACTTGACTCGCTGCGCCGCACAGAGAAAGAAGTTTACAGATCGCAGTGCCTGACCACAGAACAGCCCACACCTCACCCGGCACCGAGCGTACCTGGAGGCAGAGGACGAGCTGCATGCGTCCGTCAGGTGTTTCTGCAAACACAGGTGAGTGCAGACGGCTGCGTTCACGAGTGCTGCTGACGCTCTCTGTATGCACTCGTCTGCATACAGCGGGCTCTGAGCGTAACCATCACTTTCATTCGTTTCCAGTTTTACTACAGCAGACTTCAGATGCATTAACAGTGTGTCCCAGAGCTGCTTTCTGCACACAAGTTAAAATAAATCTGGATTTCACGACGAATAACATCTACATGAAAAAGTTTATATATCAAACAATACTGAGGCAGAGCAGTAGGATGGAGGCCACACTTTTTCAATCCACCCTCATTAATGCTATTTAATCATTTATGAATCAACATGGCTCAGTATAACATAATCAGGCATATACAAGTCTACACACATAAAACAATGTAAGCTGCACCAACCCAGTAAAAAACGACATCTTTGACACGGCGCTGTGATGAGCGCTCCTCTCTGTACCTGTGACGATCATCTTCTTGTATTAGAGTTTAAATCGAGTCATGCTTGGACATTATTTTGCAGCACGTATGGTTATAGGAAACCTTTTTCTGCTCGTTTGCTGCATCTTTAGATTTAATGTAACCATCAGTGAAACCTTGCATCTGTTACTGGTGCTGTTCCACAAGATTGAAGAAGTTCTCGACTGAATAATTCAGTTGTTGTAATGAACTTTTGTAGCACCAAACAACAGCAAAGAATGCAAAGGGATGTTTGGTCTATCATCTGCTTCGCTGTGGAAAAAAAAGCTTTCAGACAGTTTGTATATGATTCATGTGAAACACTGCCACCAGGAATTTAATCTCATTCTGTGTAAGCTATAATCTCCCAGGAATCTGTATATATTAAAGTCAGCATTCTCATATAGGGTTTATCATATACGGGCCAGACCAAGTAAACACAGACATGAGGTATTTCAAGGTAAAGATTAAAGACAGTGAATCAGGGTTGCAGTTAAGGTTTACAGTTTTATTACCTTCTCATAGTTTTGTGTTTCACTGTGAATTTCTTGTGGTTTTATTGGTTTTATTTCATGTCTCTGTATACCTTACACCAGCGGTCTCCAACCTTTTTTGCGCCACGGACCGGTTTATGCCCGACAATATTTTCACAGACCGGCCTTTAAGGTGTCGTGGATAAATACAACAAAATAAAACTAGTACCGGTACCGAAAAAAAGAAGATTTATTCATAACACACAGGAAAAGACCCAGGAATGAAACGATAAAAACGATAACAAAATAACGCTGAAAACTACATTTCACACCTGAGCCTCAACTCTCGCGGCCCGGTACCAAACGACTCACGGACCGGTACCGGTCCGAGGCCCGGGGGTTGGGGACCGCTGCCTTAGATGTATAAAGCTGCCGGGGATAACAGCAGCTCTAACTTCTGCCACACAAGTTCAACATAAACCTGCTCACTGAGCACAAATCCACTCTGGAAACTTCGACAGCTCTGACGGTCAGGCAGGGTGCGGCTCTGCAGGTGAGCCGCTGCTGCTGGGTGGTGCTGTGTGATATCAGACTGTCAGCACACATGAGTTACCAAGCAAGAAATTCACGATCATTTTATTCTTGTGAAGTGCATGAAAGAAAGCAGTTTACAAAGCTGCACCAATCAGTGAGAGGCAGAGGAAAGAGACTGCGTCAATGAGTGACACCAGAGCTGCTCCGTTTTAGCACTGAGCTGAAGCATGAAAAAGGATCACTGACACTCACTGACAATTACAGACACTCACTGACACTGACACAGACAATACAATACAATTCTATTTATGTAGCACATTTAAAAAACCACAGGTATGCCAAAGTGCTTCACAGAACGAGTTAGAGCAATAATAAATACAAATACAAAACACAAAATACAAATAAAATATACTAACAGGCGGGTGACATAACTAACCAATAATACACCAGGCATAGTAGGCACAACCCGAAAGGCTGAAGGTTAAAACATTATAAATATTAATAAAGCGAAAAAGATAACTTACAGTACACCAAAAATGTGGGCTGTAGGAGGCGGGAAAGCAAGGCTAAACAAATAAGTTTTTAATCAAGATTTAAAAGATTGAATTGAATCAGATGCCTTGAGGGAGGTTATTCCAGAGGTAGGATGCGACAGCGGCGAATGCGCGGTCACCTCTGGTCTTGAGCCGAGATCTAGGTCGCACCAGGAGCCTTTGGCCTGATCTAAGCGCTCTCCCAGGGATATAAAAGCTGAGGAGATCCCTAAGATAGCTGGGTGCGGTGCTATTTATGATTTTAAAAGTGAGCAATAAGATTTTAAAATCAATACGAAGTTTTATAGGGAGCCAGTGCAGGTCGGAAAGAGCTGGAGTAATAGACTCAAACCTGCCAGTTCCAGTTAAGAAACGCGCAGCCGCATATTGAACGAGCTGCAGTTTGTGAACGAGGGCAGAATGGAGACCAGTGTAAAGGGAATTACAGTAATCTAATCTGGATGTAACAAAGGCATGGATACGTTTCTCCAGGTCCTTACATGGTATGTAGGGCTTGGCCTTAGAGATTAGACGTAGTTGATTGAACTCGATTTAACTACAGAGGACACGTTTGTCCAACTTGAAGGAACTGTCCAAGACAACACCCAGGGTCCTCACAGTGTCAGAAAGGGAGTCAGCAAAGGGCCCAAAAATACCAGTTAGTTCAGCCCGAGAGGAGGGAGTATCAAAGACTACAATTTCAGTCTTCTTATCATTTAAAATGAGGGAATTGCTCAGTAGCCAGATTTTAACTTCATTCATACAATCGGAGAAGTGTTGCAACGACGACGTGACATCCTCAGCTAGTTCAAAATAGATTTGAATGTCATCCGCATAGAAGTGGAAAGAAATATTGTATTTATCAAAGATTCGGCCCAAGGGTAACAAGTATAAAGAGAACAGCATGGGACCCAGCACGGACCCCTGGGGGACACCAGAGGTAACAGGGGCAATGGAGGAGGAGCAGGTATCCATGGTGACAGAAAAGGACCTTTCTGAGAGATAGGATTTAAACCAGCTAAGGGCACTGCCCGTGATGCCCACCAGATGCTCAAGCCTCATTAAAAGGACATTATGGTCCACCAAATCAAAAGCAGAGGACAAATCAAGCAAAATTAACACCACAGGGCGCCCTGAGTCAGCAATTGAGAGAAGATCATTAAAGACTCTCAGTAATGCAGTTTCCGTGCTATGGTGTGGCTTAAACCCCGACTGAAAATTTTCCCCGATATTATTTGCAACCAAATAAGTTTGAAGTTGGGAGTGAACAATCTTCTCTAGGATTTTAGACAGAAACTGGAGTTTGGAAATAGGTCTAAAGTTAGCGAGGTCATTCTGATCAAGGGAGCTCTTTTTGAGTATAGGTTGCACTACAGCGTGTTTATAACAGTGACAGGTTAATTAATGATAAAACACAGGGCCCGATAATGTTAAACCCATCTTTAATAATGCGAGATGGAAGGATGTCATGAGCAGCGTTTGAGTTTTTAGGTGATCAGTTATACCCTTAAGAGTAGGGAGCGAAACTGGATCAAACTGATTGAGGTTAGAAGAGCATCGTAATGCTGGGGCCTGACTCATCACAGGGGGGTGTGAGACTCTTAGAGATAAGATTCTGCCTGTAAAATGAGTTAAAAGATTTTCACAACGGGCTAAGGAAGCCAATCTAGGCATTTCAGGACAAGGGTTGGACAATGAGTTAAAAGTCTTAAATAAAATATGTGGGTTGTGACTATTATCCGCAATGACACCCGACAGAAAAGCCGCTTTAGCCAACTTAGCAGATTTCTGAAATTCCAGGTGGGTCCTGCGAACGATATCAAAAGACACCTGGAGCCTATCTTTTTTCCACCGTCTCTCAGCTTGGTGGCAAACGCGTCGTAAAGCGCGTAGAGTCATTTAGCCACGGCTGAGAGCAGCTTCTAGGTTGTTTTACTTTCATAGAGGCCACAACGTCCAGTATAGAGGAGCAGGTAGAGAGAAAGGAGTTAGCAAAATCATCAACTGAAGAGGGTGTAGAACGATCAAAGTCAGGGAGAACAGATTTAGAGAAAGCAGCCAAAAATTCAGCCACAGTCCCAGGATTGATTATGCGCACAAGACGTCGAGGACCCTCAAAGCTCTGGTCCAATTTGCATAACTCAGCATCAAAGATGACTGAGAAATGATCGGAGATTCCAATGTTGCTGATGTCCCTGATACAAATGTCCAGTCTATAAGAAAAAATCAAATCAAGGGTATGTCCTTTAAGGTGGGTAGGTGCATTAACCCACTGGATAAGATTAAAAGAGTCAACTAAGGCTAGAAAATCCTTGGCAAACACATCATCTTTACAACAAATGTGAATGTTAAAATCGCCAGTGATAAGACCACTGCCAGTCCTCCACCCCTGCCCGAAGGTCTCGGTGAGCTAAAAAAAGCACAATTCGGAGGAAGGAGATCTGAGAAAGGGAAAGACTCACCGGGACGAATCCAAGTTTCCGTCATGAATAGTAAATCCAGTCCTGTAGCAGTAAAAAAATAGCTCACAATAAAAGTCTTATTAGTCAGCGACCTAACATTTAATAGCGCCATCCGAGTCGAAGACGCCGAGTCGCAGTTGGAAGCACGTCTCGGGCGGCATAGGTTGCCATAACACACGCCGCCTTTAGGAGGCTTAATCCAACATGGAGCCGGCGAATAAACCACTGGGGCGACAGGGCGGGCCTGCAACTCAGCATAGCGAATCCATCGATGCCTAAACAATCTAAAGGTAAAGTGCTCCCAGAAAGTCGGGGGAAGGCGGAGAGCATCCACATCGACGTCAAAGCCAGCCGTGCCTTTAGGTAAGCCTTAATGCGGACACGGACACCACTCCGTTTACACCTTTTCCTGTAGCGTCTCCTGTGCAAAGGAAGCGGAGATCATTCCTGAGAGGTGATCTGTCCGCAGCAGAGTGGTATCTCCTAAATTCCACCACGGGTCCGATCCATGGAAGTATGACCCGTAAGTATAGGGTGGCCGGAGACTTAGAAGAGTAAGCCGGTCATAAGTTAGCAATGCAGAGCCACCTGAATAGCATATTAGCAGAAAGGTAAGAAGCAGCAGAGAGCAGTGGAGACGGGCTGCCGAACACACTGGCGCCATCTTTTGATGGACAAACACTCACTGACAAATACAGACAATCACTGACAGTTAGTGGCAGTCACTGACACTGACACTCAGACAATTACAGACAATCACTGACAATTACAGACAATCACTGACAATCAGACATCTCATTCCATGTTTCCAGCCACAAAGTTCTAATGCTGTATTTGCATTATTTTCCAACGAGGCGCTCCATGAACTGATCTCAATTTAGACAAACAGAGAATCATAATAACCTGTTAATAAACTTTATTTGTATAAAGGGAACAGCTGATATTTTAAAGTCTGATTTCATGTTTGACAGGTAAACAGAGACCAATAAAGCAGTTGTACCACAAGAGCCTGCAGTACTATCTGACGTGATGACATCAGAGGACCTCTTAAACACTCTGGAAGATTTGGGAGATGAAGAGTTTGATAAATTCAAGTGGTTCCTGCAGCATGGTGATGTCCTTCGGGGGCGCCCTGCCATCAGAAAGAGCCGTCTGGAGACGTCAAAGCGACTGGAAACTGTGGACCTGATCATACAAACCTATGAACTCCAAGGAGCTTTGGAGGTGACCAAGGTGGTTTTAGAGAGAATTAACAGAAATGACCTGCTGCAGAGTTTTTCTGTCAGCAGCCCAACAACCGAAGGTCAGTCACAGGAAGAGACAAACACTGCTGTCTGAAAAGGTTCAACAAAGTGCAGGTTATATTCTTTTAATGCTCATAATGTCTGTTTGTCTATCAGTGCACATCAATGGTGGGAAGACTTCAAAGAAGAAAGGGGATGAAAATGATGGTGGGAAAACCGCAAAGAAGAAAGATGACGATAACAATGATGGGAAGACTTCGAAGAAAAAAGCAGATGATGAAGATGGTGGGAAGAGCCCAAAGAAGAAAGGGGACAATGACAGTGATGGGAAGACTTCAAAGGAAGAAGCGGATAATGAAGATGGTGGGAAGACTACGAAGAAGAAAGGAGATGACGGCAGTGTTGGGAAGGCTAAAAAGAAGAAAGGACTTTTGTCCTCTAAGACTCAGGCTCCTACTTCTGAGACTGATGGTAAAACTACTGTCAGGTTTGATAACGTGATGATTGGCTAATTAACAAATACTCAATATTTGTGATGTCGTTGCATTTCTAATCCAAATCTTTTACTGAATTTTAACTTTACAAAGGTTGGAGATAGGGATGGGCGGTAGAAACGATATAAATTTGTCCAACAGTAGAGATTTTGACTATAGTCAAAGGAGCTTGCAAAGAAAAGCGTCTGGACTTCTTTAAGTTGGTTGAAGACGTTTCACCTCTCATCCGAGAAGCTTCTTCAGTTCTAAGGTCAAATGGTGGAGAGTCCCAGATATAAACCTAGTGGGAGTTTCCCCCCACAGAGGGACAAAAGGACCCCCTGATGATCCTCTAATCGCCTGAGCCAAGGTGGGAAACTGGGTGTGGGTCCCAGACGCTTTTCTTTGCAAGCTCCTTTGACTACGATGACCTGGATGACTGAGAACCTTCACAGACATTTTGACTATACCGCTCTACTACGATAGCGCATGTTGATGGTGTCATCAAGCTGCCTGTTTTGGTCGAAAGCATTGCAGCGGCTGCAAACAATTCAATTCAATTCAATTTTATTTATATAGCGCCAAATCACAACAAAAGTCGCCTCAAGGCGCTTCATAGATACAGAGAAAGTAGCATAAACAGCATAAACTGGAAATTATGGCGGGCGACAGTAATAGCAAAGAGACGGAGCACTTTTGGAATATGGGGAAAGCCAAAAACTGCGCTTCCTCCACTTCCATACCATTGATTCATTAATGCTGAATTCTCTGCAGCTGCTCTATTCCCATGTTGTTGCAGTATATTAATGACTAACCACGTATTGTGGATGGATTATCTCAGTTGTTCTCCTGACTGAGGTTTGGTCCGTTTACAGCATCCTGCCATGTGATTGCATTTGTCCCTAACCACCAGAAACCCTCATGTTAACTTTTATTGAGTGGAAAGAAGTTAGCGCTCATCCTCCAGCTTCACTGTGCTAATGCTATGCTAACGTAGCTGTTTTGCTAGTGATCACGTAGCACAACATTATATACCAGCTAGCCCAACTTCAGTAACCCTATAAACGTCACTGCTGTTTAGTTTTCTATCTTCATTTATGTTGGAAGTGATAGTAGAGCTGTACGTTTGAATTTGTTTTAGAAATCTCTCAGTCTGAACATGCTATATCATGTTTAGGTAACTAGCGAAACTAGCGAGCTAACTTCCTGCTAACTTCTAACTCTGTTAAATGTAATAAATTCTGTTTTCATGGATGCCTGGATGTTAAACTTAATTGTTACACCTGGTAAAGCAGCAACGCTGATCATTTTATTAAAGATGAAATAATTTAGACAGTTTTTAACTCTCAGTGACGCCACAGTGATCGTTTGACTTTGGGACCTGAACCTGACAGAGTTTAGGACCCAGATTACTCCGTGACACTCCTGACTACGGCAGCTGTAATGCTCCAACAATCCATCAAGCGATGCGGCTTCGTAGCTTAGCAAAGTCAGACTAAAACATTTTTGACAGATTTTTGAGCACCGTGTAGCACATAAAATCGGTTTGAGGTCAATAAGCACAACCAGAATTCATACATAAGGCGCTATGTCGATTTTTGAGAAAATTATAGGATTTTAAGTGCGCCTTATAGTGTGTAAAATACGTTATACAGAAGAAAAGAATATATCGCGATACATATTGTTACCGCACATGCTTCAAATTATACCATGATGTGGATTTTAGGTCATATCGCTCAGCCCTAGTTGGAGATTTCACTAGACTATTGTGTTTTAATCATTCTATATACTACCTAGCATACTTGCAGTTTACCTTGGACATAGCTTACTAGAGAAGATTTAAACTAAAGGTCAAAGTTCTAAACTGAAACTTTCACTTCAAAGCTTGGTAAACACAGCAGTAGTGTCTCTGTAGTTAGCTAAAACAATGAAGTTATTCACTCTTTTCTGCCATTTATGGGAGGATAACAACATGGGAAACTGAGCAAAGAAAACATGATTTGTAGTTATTCACCTCCCATATCAACCTAAGTGTATGAACACATTTTCTGCTGTTTGCCATAACCAAATCACTTAAATGACGTTATAAGAGTTTTTTCAAAATGTTATATAAAAAATTTTTTTCTCCATATTGGTAACAACTACTACCATCTGAAACCAAAAGAGCAGACCATTGTATACTTTCATTAGCACTAGTCTTTATATCACTGGTTTAAGGAATATTTTAAAATGTATAAAATTATAATAACTACAAACAGCTGAAACATCGTAATTTATGCCAGTAAACCTGATATGGGCTCGGGGCTGAATAATCCTCGATATCTTAATTATACGCTTTACACTTTCGTTTTTTTATCCTTCATTTTTGACATAGATATGATGGTTCCAGTACCAGAGCCACATCCCATCACATTTTACCAGCAGATGCTTCAGTCAAATTTCCAGGATAAATTTTTGGGTGCAGAAGAAGAGTGGGCAAAAGACACACAGCATCTGGCTGATATCTACACAGAGCTGTACATCACAGCCAGGTGTGGCGCACATTTCCACACACAGCACGAGGTCCGAATGTTAGAAAAGGCATGGAAGCCAGCAGAAGCAGAGAAATCAATTCAACCCACAGACATGTTTGAGCATCCTTCTGGAGAATCCAAACCCATCAAAACAGTGATGACCAATGGAATCGCAGGAATTGGAAAAACTTTCCTTGTCCAGAAGTTTGTTTTGGACTGGGCTGAAAAAAGATCCAATCAAGATGTGCATCTGATTTTCCCCTTCACCTTCCGTCAGCTGAATCCTCTGAAGGGAGAAAAGTTCAGTTTGGCAGAGCTCATTCATGAATGCATCCCAGAAACTGTAGGCATCCCACAGGAGGCTCTTAATTACATCTTTACAGATGTTCAGTCATCAGGAATCACCAACTATGACAAGAGTAAATTCAAACTTCTGTTTGTGTTTGATGGGCTGGATGAGAGCCGCCTTCATCTCGACCTTCATTCTGAAGACATTCGCTCTGTCGATGTAACAAAGGCAACAGTAACAGATGTCCTGCTAAGAAAACTCATTAATGGAAAACTGTTATGCTCTGCTCGCATCTGGATAACCACACGGCCTGCTGAAGCCAATCAGATCCCCCAAGAGTTTATAAACAGCATCACAGAGGTCAGAGGGTTCACTGAGCCCCGGAAGGAGGAGTATTTCAGGAAGAGATTCAAAGATGAGGAACAGGCCAACAGGATTGTCTCCCACATCAAAACATCACGAAGTCTCCTAATCCTGTGTAACATCCCAGTCTTCTGCTGGATCACTGCAACAGTTCTGGAGGATGTGTTGAAAACCAGAGAGGGAGGAGAGCTGCCCAAGACTCTGACTGAGATGTACGCAGAGTTCCTGATGTTTCAGATTGATCGGACAAAAGAAAAGTATGGCCCAGAGAAGAGCATTCAATACATTACGTCATTAGCAAAACTGGCCTTTGAGCAGCTGGAAAAGGGCAACCTGATCTTCTATGAGAAGGATCTGAGAGAGAGCAGCATTGACTTTGTCTCAGCATGTGGAGGAGTTTCCACAGAGATCTTTAAAGAGGAGCGAGGGAGGAAAGGGAAAGACAAGATGTTCAGCTTCGTCCATCTGAGTGTTCAGGATTTTCTGGCTGCTTTTTATGTGAAGATGTCTCTAATAAACAGCAACAAAAATGTGATGCCTTTACCACGAATGTCTCTGAAAAACCTTCGACTCCTTTTTAGCAAAACATCTTCGAAGAAGATCCACAGGATTTCCATTGACAGGGCCTTAAAGAGTCCAAATGGAAGCCTGGATTTGTTCCTTCGCTTCCTTCTGGGTCTTTCACTGCAGACCAACCAGGAGAAACTACAGAACTTGTTGATCAAGACGGACAGTAACCCACTGGCCAATCAGAAAACAGCCCAGTACATCAAGAAGAAGCTCAGTGAGAATCTGTCTCCAGAGAGAAGCATCAATCTGTTCCACTGTCTGAATGAGCTAAATGATTCTTCTCTAGTGGAGGAGATCCAACAGTCCCTGAGATCAGGAAGGCTCTCCACAGAAAAACTATCTCTTGCTCAGTGGTCAGCTCTGGTCTTCATCTTGCTGTCATCGGAAGAAGATTTGGGCGTGTTTGATCTGAAGAAATACTCAGTTTTTGCTTCAGAGGATGCTTTTCTGAGACTGCTACCAATAACGAAAGAAGCCAGCAAAGTTCTGTAGGTGGACAGATAATACGTAATACGTATGTAGGGGTTTTGTCAACCAATAACATTTTCAGTCTGTGTCATACTGATTTGTCTTACTGAATCATTTTAGTCGAGTAAACAAAAAATTGTATAGTTGTTGTTGTTGCTATTCTTGCTCCATGTGAAAGAGTATCACTTTGTTTCACTAACTCTCCTCCAGGCTGAGTGCATGCAATCTGTCAAAGAGAAGCTGTTCAGCTCTATCCTCAGCTCTTAGCTCTGAGCCATCGAGCATGCGAGAACTGGACCTGAGTAACAACGACCTGCACGATTCAGGAGTGAAGCTGTTGTCTATTGGGCTGGGGAGTCCAAGCTGTAGACTGGAGAAACTCAAGTAAGTCCAGATCATTCAACCCCCCACAATCACACGTGTAAGGACCGAAAGAACATTGCCTGTAAATTTCAATTAAACGTAAAGCATTACATTTTTTGTCTTATTTTTCTGTGTCAGCAAATGAATCTATATAAATTCCAGTGACGACATTATGCAGACAGTTAGAGCATCATGGCTTTGTTCATTCTCCCCTCAAAGATAAGGCACATATAATCAGTTCAGTTTGTTTGCTTGTTAACAGTCTAGCATCCACAGTTTTCAAGTTATCATGTTTAAATTTCGTATGGTAGTAGATACCAATAACATCTCGAGCTGATTTCATTTTATATCTCTCTCTCTGTGCATACTCAGCCTGTCAGGCTGTATGATCTCAGGGAAGGGCTGTACTTCTCTAGCCACAGCTTTGAGAGCCAACCCCTACCATCTGAGTGAGCTGGACCTGAGCTATAACCATCCAGGGGACACCGCCACCAAGCTGCTTTCTGCTGGAGTGGAGCATCAACACTGGAAGCTTAAAATTCTCAGGCAAGAGATTAAAATGAGACTCACACAGTGTTTTTGTGTCACACTGGTGGGATTGGCTGGTTCACAGCTGCTAATAGCTACTGAAGGTTTAGTCTTTGGGAAGTCTTGGATTAAAGACAAATCCATGTTCAATTAGTCTGGTTATCAGACGATCTGAGACTTTATTCATTGTTTGTTAACATTTAATGTAACATCTGGGCGAGTGTGTCTTTGTTAAGTCTAAAAAGCGTCTTATACAAGGGCCCACCTGACTCGGAGTGAATGTCGTCATCAGACAATGAATGTGAGGCTGAGTGTGGACGTCAACTTTTTTGGACTACACAAAATCTTCAATGCAACACTAGAATGCACCACAAACAGAAACACACTTCAGAGTTATGACTGTCTGTGTGTGCAGCACAGATTACAGCTCATCTCAGTGGTGGATATGACTGAAGGTCGTGATTCATTAAAAAATCTTTCTGAAGTGTCATTCAGACTTTGTTTGTCATCCAGGCTGGAGCATGGTGGAGAGCAGAGGCTGAAACCTGGTTTGAAGAAATGTGAGTGTTTGTTCTCTTTGATTCATGAAGTCAGCATATGTTATAGCTTCAATCTGCAGGTTATTCTGAATTTGACTAAAGAGCCAGAACAATGAATCATTGTGATGTTTTTCTTCAGTCTTTTCATAAATCAGCAGACGTCGCATCAACTGATAATAATAATCAAATAATAATATTTATTTCTAAAGCACACTAAAAAACCAAGGGTATACCAAGGGGCTTGACAAAATAAGATAGGAAAAGGAGATGGGAGGGAAAAGAGAAAGAGAAAGGACCCGGCACATATTAAACATAAAACCATGACAATCATAATACATACAAGTATTTAACAAAGCATAACAGATAAAAATGTATCAACACACACACCAAATATTAGCTAGATGGAAAAGCAAGATTAAATAAATAAGTCTTTAACCGTGATTTAAACAATGGCATAGAGTCAGACGCCCGGATAGCAGCAGGAAGATTGTTCCATAGACTGAGGCAGCTACAGCAAACACACGGTCGCCCCGAGACTTCAGCCGAGAACACGGTTGCTCCAGAAGAAGTTGGGTAGCAGGAAATCTAAGTGCTCTGAAAGGAGCACTTAGATTTCCTGCTACCCGTCAAAAGGCGTGCCGCCGCATTCTGGACAGTCTGCAATCTAAGGAGAAGGGAGGAGGAAAGGCCAATGTAAAGAGAGTTGCAGTAGTCCAACCTGGAAGTCACGAATGCGTAAATACGTTTTTCCAGGTCATTGTGTGGAATATAGTGCTTAGCCTTAGAAATGAGGCACAGCTGATTAAAAGTAGACCTCACAACAGCAGACACTTGCTTGTCAAATTTAAACGAGCTATCCAGTAATATGCCCAAATTACTGGCATAATCAGAAGGGGAGCTAGCAAAAGGCATCAGAGCAGCACACAATTGGTCGCGGGGGATTTTACTATCGAACACCACGATCTCCGTTTTCTTTTCGTTCAGGACAAGAGAATTACTCTTGAACCAACCTTTAACCTCACGCATGCATTCAGGAAAATAGTGAAAAGACATAGCAAGATCGTCAGTAATCTCAAAATAAATCTGTATATCATCAGCATAGCAATGAAAGGCAATATTATACTTCTCAAAAATTGCTCCAAGGGGGAGCAGATATAATGAGAAGAGAACAGGGCCTCTCTTCTCATTATATACACCACAGCGTAAAGGTACTGAGGAAGATGAGAAGTTGCCCAAATTAACCGAAAAAGACCTGTCAGCGAGATAAAATTTAAACCAGTTAAGGGCAGTGCCTCTTTTACCCACAGTATGCTCAAGTCTTAATAGAAGAATGTTATGATCGACCATATCAAAAGCAGAGGGAAGGTCCAATAAAACCAGGACCACAGAGCGTCCAGAGTCAGTGCTTACAAGAAGGTCATTGAGAACTCTAAGCAAGGCCGTTTCAGTGCTGTGCCGCGGCTTAAAGGCAGACTGAAATTTCTCTGCAATGTTGTTCGTGTCTAAATATGCCTGAAGCTGAGAAAGAACTAGTCGCTCCAGGATCTTGGACAGAAACGGAAGCTTAGAGATCGGTCTATACTTCAAGAGATCATAACAATCAAGATTCTTTTTTTTCAGAATAGGCTGGACTACAGCATGCTTAAAGGCCAGTGGGACAGATCCAGAGAGTAGAGAAAAATTCATTAAGAATAAAATGCTCGGTCCAATTACATCATAGCAGCCCTTAACAATGCGTGATGGGAGAATATCAAAGACAGCATTGGTGTTTTTCAGTTGATCGACCAGCTGCTTCAGAGTCGAAAGTAACACGGGCACGGCATACGGGGGTTGTGACCATAAGCCAGAAGGACTTTGGAAAGAAAAGATGCCTTAGCCATTTTAGCAGTTTGAAACTGTGAGCGGCTAGTCTGTAACATATCATAAGAGACCTGAAGTTTATCTTTTTTCCACTTTCTCTCATCACGGCGACAAACATGTCGTAAGGCACGCGTAGTATCGTTAAGCCAGCAATGAGAGTAGGTTCTAGGGCGCTTCATTTTAGTGGGAGCAACAGAATCAGGAATAGAAAAACAAAGAGATAACGGGATATTAGCACAACCATCAACCGAACAGAGAGAACAGTCGTCAGGTACAGCCAAATCAGGGGTAGATGAAAATAATGATAACAAAATATCAGCATAACCATCAGATGAGCGAACTGAGCAGCAGTCAGGTATCATGAATGCCAAAACTAAAAAAAGACACAGCAAACTTTAACACAGCTTCAGAGCTGAGTACACGTAGCAGACGAGAAGTAGCTACAGACTGCGGTCCAACGGCAGATAAGCCAATATCAAAAATAATTGGGAAATGATCTGAAATCCCATTTATATCCTTAATGCAGATATCCAGGCCATACGTAAAGACCAAGTCCAAAATATGGCCTTTAACGTGGGTTGGTTCATTTACCCACTGAAGGAGGTTAAAAGAGTCCATAAAAGCCAGAAAGTCTTAAGCAAGCAGGCCATCCTTACAACAGATGTGTATGTTCACCAAGAATAAGAACAGAGTCATATTTAAAAAGAACGGAACCCAAGAGATGAAACACTCGTCATATTTGGGTGGTCGGTAGACCAACACACACAGAGTGCTCGTGGAAGCAGTCATCTCCAATAACTGAGCTTCAAAGCTAGCAAAGTTAGGTGAGGAAGGTTACCGAACATTATATACGTCATATATAAAAACCGAGGCTAAACCACCTCCCCTACCAGAAAGCGTCGGTGAACTAAAATAGGCACAGTCCAAAGGAAGAAGTTCAGAGAAAGGGATGAGCTCACCAGGGCGAATCCAGGTTTCCATAAGGAATAAAACATCAAGGCTGTTAGTAGAGAAAAGGCATTTAAAACAAAGGTCTTTTACCAGCGACCTGACATTAAGCAATGCAATCCGTGGCCAGGGTAGTAAGTCACCTCTAGAAGCACGATGTGCTTAGATTGCTTCAACAAATCCCCGTTGGCGCAACGTTATCCAAATCCGAGCAGGAAAGCGTGTTGCAGAACGGGCAGAGGAGGCTTGATGATCAACTGGGTAAATCCAGCAATGATTAAGCAACTTAGCGTCAGAGCAGTCCAGGGAGAAAATGATGGCGTGTCGAGGTGAGCATGTACATGGTCCGTAATTCTGGCTCTGAGAAAGGCCCTGAGACGGACGCGACGGCCACTCCTTCTTCCCCGCTTCCTGTAGCGCTTCTTGTGGAGATTAGGGAGGAGAAGCTGAAGGACGAATCCAGTTGTGGTAGATTAGCGCTGCCCACACTCCAGCAGGGGTTGGCTCAAAACAAATGGAAAGAACGAAGATTTAAAAGTGTTTGCCTGTCATATGTAATCAGTGCACAACCACTAGATGAACATACGACTAGAAAAAAAATAATAAAAAACACAGTGCCGAGGTCAATAAGTGAAGGTAAAGGGAAAAGGGAGGGTAAAAAGTGGCGAGACAGACACATGGCAAGTCAAGCACACCGGCGCCATCTTAACTCAGCATGCAAATATGACAAATCGCTGCTGCTGTTTCTTCTCCGCTCTCTCAGATTTCTGCGAACTCACACTGGACACAAGCACAGCCAACAGAAACCTCAAGCTGTCCGACAACAACAGGAAAGTGACGGCACTGTCGACGCAGGAGCCTTACGCCCAGCACGCAGAGAGGTTTGACTTCTGCCTTCAACTGCTGTGCAAGCACGGTGTGACTGGTCGCTGTTACTGGGAGGTGGAGTGGAAAGGAGTGGTGGATATCGCAGTCAGTTACAGAGGAATCAGAAGGAGAGGAGACAGTATCGACTGCAAGTTTGGATGCAACGGTCAGTCGTGGAGTCTGATGTGCTCTGATGTTGATCACTACTCTGTGTGGCACAACAACACAAGGAAAGACATCTCCTCCTCCTCCTTCTCCTCTGTCTCTAACAGAGCAGGAGTGTATGTGGACTGGCCTGCGGGCACGCTGTCCTTCTACAGAATCTGCTCTGGCTCAAGGACCCTCCTCCACACCTTCCACACCACATTCACTGAACCCCTTTATCCTGGGTTTGGGTTCTGCACATTGTCGTTCGGTTCTTCTGTGTTTCTGAGTTCTCCGTAGAAACGAGAGTCTGGGCTTATGTCGAAAAGCGACTTGATGTTTGACTCACTGTGACGTGAAGTCAGCGCCTTTATGCTCCGGGTGGCTGAATATGTAGGCGTGTTCTTGTTATCGTACTTTCTCACTGACGTGTCTTTGAACTTGTGTGTGTTTTGCTATGTTTCTATGTTTTTGTAAATCAGGCCGCTGAAACGAGTCCACTGGGTTCATAAATAACTTAAATCTTCTGGACACAGCTGGTCGTTGTGCTCACGAGCAACACCACCGACCTAACCCCTAACCCCTAACCCTAACCCAAAATTATTGTCTGAAGGCAAAGAAAGATGCCCAACGGATTTACTTTGCCAAATGGACCATCCCAGCCTTGCTGAATTGGTCTATTTGATTGATCTTTGTTTTTATTGTTTATTTTATTTTCACTTGCTCCACACGGGACAGACGTGACTGGGGAAAGAAAGAGGGAAAGAAAAACAGCGGGGAAGAGGGACGGGGATAAAGGGCAAAAACCAAAAACGAGGTGGGGGGACAAGAAATACATATATGTCTTCGGAACAACATACCAAATCCAAGATATGTCCTTTAGAATGAGTGGAAAACCCAAAACGTTCCAGGCAGGATTTTGTCATTGTCCATATGAATATTGGAGTCACAAACAATTATCAGATTTGGAGAAAGTTCAGAGAAGTGAGTGAGAAGAGCAGCAAAGTCATTTAAAAACTCCTCATTTTGCTCAGGTAGCCGATAAACAGTACATATGATGGTGGGGGTAGATCCAGGGAGCTGTAATGCAATGAATGGGAGGGAGGGGCAGAGACAGGGAGAACTTTCCTTCCGGTGAATTATTCAATACATTGTTATTGTTAACCCTTTAAATCCCTGTAGAACCGGAACCGTGTAAGCTAGCACAATAATTTGTTTTGCATATGAAACCGGAGGAGTTGTACTTACATCTGATGCCATCAGTTTGTCCTCGGTCACGGTTTCCTTCCACATAAAGCTTTGCAAAAACTGCATAAAAAGCGCTTGCAGGAACAAAAACATAATATTCCAGAAACAGGCTTTGCCGATCCGATCAGCTGTTCGTAACACTTCCCACAATGAAAACGACGTCAACGCGAACTATCGCATGTCCGCCATTTCCTGTCCGAAACCGGAAGTGACGTCATTTTCGCGGAAAATGTAGTTTTTTACTTGTAGGCCTTAAAAGCCTATACTGGTGTTTTTATAAGTCATGTTTGACTCTATACTTTTCTGAATAGTTTCTGGGATGCTTAGAACTCGAATTGCACTGCTGGAAATAGTTTATTTTGATGCACCTGCTGTTTTCTTTGCAAATTTGCATCATAGGATTGTTTTTTGTTTTTCCTGCAGTATATAAAAATTGCTGTATCTCCAAAATAAAACTATGAAGACACTCAAAATAAATTTCCTGTTGTAAACTATTTTTTGGAACTTTTTTGTATTTAAAGTTTTGAGGGATAAGCCTCTTAAATTTCTCCAAGTAGAAATATATGTAAAAAAACAAAAACGATTTTCAATTTTTTTGTAGTTTATTGCACTTTTTTGTAATTAATGTAGTTACTATGCACTTAATGCAGACATATTATTAAAATATGGGCTATAACAGTTGTATTGATGTATAGCAACTTGAAATGCTCCCAAAAATGGCTCCACAGCATGTTAATAAAATAATATAAGCTCTGGCGGACTTGGTTCTATGGTAGGTCTTATAGGGTTAAATAAGTATCGTCAAATAATCGAGATCTCAATTTCAGTGAAAATAATCGTGATTATCATTTTTGCCATAATTGAGCAGCCCTACTTCATGTTCAACCATGTTTCTGGTGGGTGGTGACGTTTGTACTGATCTTTGAGGGGTGGAGTCAGCAGACTGAAGCCACGCCCACCACCTGCACTGGAATCAAACACCATTGTTTTTAGGAGGTGAAGTTTGCCATCAGAGCTCTTCTGTGCATCTTTTAACACTTTGGGAGGCGAGCAGCTTTTCCTTTTTTCCTCAAACAGTTACTGCAATGTGAAAGTTGGTCCTACAGTTTAAAAACCAACGAAAGATGGTTCTGTTTATAAAGCTGTCACTGGGTAGCTATGCTGGATAGAAAACTAGATTTTTTTTTTTATTGGAGGAAAATACACACATCCTTGTTTGAACCTACAGCGGTTCAATGAACTCGGGGCTGTTGTCATTAAATTGTTAGGATCTGAATGTGACAGATTTAAAGGGAAAACGGCAAGAACACAGAGGACGAGCGGAGGCGCTTCCAGCTGCTGAGCACCAATAACCAGGCACAGTGAGTTTGATGAGTTTGACTCTGCAGGCTGTCTGAAGGTCACACTGAGCCCACGTCACGTAAACTGTACGTACAGAAATACAGTCTAAATGGAGCACAGTAAACCTGCAGCAGCTCGACAGGAAACAGCTCAACTTTTAGCGACGTGTGTATAAAATGAACTTCACACACAGTTCGATGTCACGTTTATTTCTGACTTTGCTTTTGTGACAGTTCAGTCTGGTCAGCTCCAGTCTCAGCTGTCTCAAGCTTCCCTCCTCTCGTCTCCCGTCTCGCTAAAAAAGGGGGAAAGACTGTCATCAGGCCAAACGCCACCAGCTGTGTTCTCACCTGCCGCCC
>NC_138944.1:837500-870000 GCF_965226115.1 Aulonocara stuartgranti | reverse complement strand
ATGTCCCTACATCTGCTTCAGGGCTGTCAAACCTCAGTCCTCGAGGGCCAGCATCCTGCTTGGCTTTGAGATATCCCTGCCCAACCTGATGCTGATTACCTGGATCAGGTGTGCTTTGCCAGTAAGAAGCTACAAGGGCAGGTTAGTTGGAAAACAAGCAGGACAGTGGCCCTCGAGGCCTGGAGTTCGACACCTGTGATCTGTTTTCTTACCACGTTAATTTCACCGTCCTCGTCTCTTCCTCACGCTGTTGTTGGGCTGTGGCCCCTCCTCCTGTGCTGCAGTAGCAGTCGTCTGAGCCTACGAGACTTGGTTGCTGGTTGTTTCTGGTTGTTGTGCTGGCTCAGGCTCAGCTGTCGCACTCACTACTCCCCACACTACACCAGCCTGCTGACACCTGAGCAAGCAGGTGAGCTTGTTGGTGTCAGACAGGTACGAAGAGAAGCGCTCCAAGCCAGATCCTGATACACCAACCCAGCACCTGTTGAGCAGAATGAAAAGATGAGCTCCAACACAGAACAGCAACCGTCGTCATTCTGCATCATCATTTGATGCTCTCAGAGCTGACTCAGTGAGGTCTCAGGGAGGGCCGCAGGCTTCTCTAAGATCTTAGCAGTAAGTGGCAACTTGGAGGTGGGTCTATAACTGCCAATCAGAGGAGGATCCAAATGTTCCTTTTTCAAAAGTGGGTGGATGACACCATTTTTGAAGCAGCTACTTTGCCAGAGGCCAGGAAACGACAGTGAGCACACTGGGGGTGATGCTCTGTGGGACATTTTTGATCTGCTGGTGTAGGTAACAGAGATGGTACCACTAAGCTCGCCAACTCAGGTAAAGTTACTGGTGTTGGACAACAGGCTGAACTGGTGTAGGACAGATACAGATAAATAAAAATAACACAGCGCTGGTCCGAAGTAAAAATGTCCTGAGAACAAGGTCCAGAGTGCCCTTTGGCGTGAGCTGAGCCAGATACATGCTGGTAAAAACGAAACGTGTCCATGACTCTCATAAAACTCCCAGCAGAGGTCAGAGCCATCATCAGTATGGACGTTAACATCCCAGCTATCATGAGCCTCAAACAGCACCTGCTCTCACCTGCTCTGAGCAGACACCTGAAAGTTTACCCACAATGCACCAGTGCTGGTTTCTGCTCTCTGATCCATGTCACTGATGCTGAGAGGAGGTCCGAGTTTCTGTAAACTTGCACTGATGCAGCGGAAAATAACAGAAAATGAGACGTGGTTCTAGGAGGGTCAGCTGACCCCCGTGTTTATCTCATGATTGGTCTGCACAGACACCAGAAGCACGAGTTTTACAGTTCACTCCTAAACCTTCATCGTTGAGACTGAACCGCAGCACGAGCATGTTGCTGCAGGAAATGATCACGATAATCACAGGAAGTGTTGCTCTGTGAATGCTTAAAGCTGAACTCTGTCCTCATAACCCCGCAGCAAGGGTTTCAATCTGCAGGTGAACCTGCACAGGTGTCAGCCTCAGTCACAAAAAGCATCTCGTTGTAATATTAAGAACTTACAATAAAATCAGAAGTTGTGCGAGGCTCGTCTGCTGTGAGGAACCGTGTTTAAAGGTGTGAGTGTGTCGCTCTCTGGATGCCTCCCTGTGAAGGTTGTGCAGATGTCATGTGTGGGGGTTTGGGGATGGGGGTGGCTGCGAGGCACTTGTCCCAGCATTCCTGCCTCTGTTAGCCGTTAGCGGTTATCTCCCCACGTGTCGGTGGTGACGAGGAGCTGCTGAATGGCCCCGGGCCCTGCAGAGCCTTGTATGGCCATGGCCCGCCAGCAGAAGGACGATAAGCAGCACGCAGGCAGCTACGCAGCCATGTTTAGTACGACATGTTTTTCTGTTAAATTTAGAGCAGTTATCGGACTCGGCTCTCCCTCCTGAGCGCACTCTCTTCTCCTGCTGCTGCTGTGTCAGGACCAGAGGTGAGTACCAGCTCAGAGAAGCACCACAGGCCGGGTTTACTCTGCGGCAGCTGGGCTTCTTCAGGTCATCGTCACGCCTCTGGGATGGAGTGATGTAATGCAGACGTAGGTGATGCTGTAGGGTAGCTGGTGTAATGTTGTGTGATTTTATAGGGTGTAATGGTGTGGTAATAGTATACAGCAGTACTTTGGCGTGTGAGGATTAGTACTGTTGTTGCTGGTACTTTGTACCACAAGTGAAGGACCAGAAGGACCAAAGCCTGCAGTTCCTCTGACATCCAGCGGAGGCAGCAGTGAGTCAGTCCTCATAGACTCCCATGTTAAACTTCCCATGCTTACAGCCTGATGCACCGATTGGTTGATCTCAGTAGATATTTCCATCCTTCACGCCACCTGTACGGCGGGAGGATGATTTCATAACTCGCCTGTTTAAATCTGACTAAATCGGAGCCAAACAGCTGTTTTTGGACACAGCTGATCTCTGATTGTAGCTCAGGTTCAACTCTCAGAGGGGAGGTCTGTGTGAGAGAGCTGAGACCAGAGAAGTACAGATCGAGTACTTCTGGATAAGTTTTCACTGTAGCGGTGGTACAAGGAGAAACTCCTCCCAGCACTGATTGAAGTGAAGTAAAGGAGACGAGGCTGAGGTAACGGGGTGAATAAAATGCAGTTTGGTCCATAGATCAGTCTGATAAACGGCGGTTTCTTCCTGTTAAAAGGGAGTTTTTTCTTCCCACTGTCACCAAAGTGCTTGCTCATAGGGGATCATGTGATTGTTGGGTTTTTCTCTGTATGGATTATTGTAGGGTCGACCTTACAATATAAAGCACCTTGAGGCGACTGTTGCTGTGGTTTGGCGCTGTGTAAATCAAACTGAATTGAAGTTTGCAGGAAGCAGAGGAGGACCAAATCAGTTTAGGATGAGACGTGAGGTGTGGACTCACCAAACTCCAGATTCAGTAATCTGACCCCCGTTAAAGAGGAAACGTGAGAGCGGAGCTGCAGGAAACAGCCTGGCTCTGAATGAATTTGTTACACGTGATCTGATTTGCTGATTTCGTGTCCTCTTTGTTAACGTCACCCTGCGGGCGGCAGAGGGAGAGGAGGTGCTGAGGAGAGGACGGCGCTGCTCCGTCGGCTCTGTTGTTATTTCGGTGTTATCATCAGGTGGTGTTTCTGTTCCTCGTCTCCACGCCGTCTGACAGCCTCTCGCTGGTCCTCTGGAGGAGGTTTAGTGTCGGGGTTTCAGCTCTCTGTCAGATGAAAAGTCTTGTGCATTTGTCACCCTTCTGATTTTTTCTTCTTTTCCATCGTCCATCAGTGAGTTTGATCTTCACCTGAAACAGTTTGAGCCAAGGTAGGTTTCTGATTTTCTCCTGAGCAATCGTGCTCCAGCGTTTCAGCTGAGCTTGTGTTGCTGTTCATGTCACAGCAGGTCACAGCATCTCTCCCTGATCTAACTCTGACAGGGATGGTTTGGATTAATCGGTCTACGATTGTTCATTTTCGCACACCCATCCTTGTTTATTTATGTATATATTTTTTTATTATAAATTAGCATTTTTGACCTGGACGCTGACACGCAGCAGTGTTTGTGATCAGTGTGTGTGAGCTGCAAACTTGGTTGGGTTATTAAAGATCATCGAATCATTTTAAAGATGTCCATTCAAATTTTATCTTTATTTAAAAAGCTTGAATATAAAAGAGACATAAACGAATTTAAAGGACTGTGTCACTTTAGTCATTTTTTGTCACTTGTTTTAACAGTTTGATGTCCTCCAGTAGTAGTTTTTCTCTTTTCCAGCAGGTTTGCGGCTCGCTGGTTGTCGTTTTCTCTTCGTAGCTTTGTCTTCTTTTATCACATTTCTGACAGCTTGTGTTGACGTTTTTCTTTCTTCTAAAGTGATTTGCAGTGTTCGTGGTACTTTTCTGTTTCTTTTTATTATATATATATATATATATATTTATTTTATTATATACTTTTGTACCTTTGATTTCCTGTCTCGCTCTCTTGCAGCAGGTTAGTTTGCCTTTGTGTAATTGGGCTGCTTTGTGTCTTTTCATAGTCATACTGAGGTGTGAAATGTGACCTTGTAGGAACAACAGCCATGGTTGCTGTTGTCAGCTGTTATTGTAAGAGCAGCCTCTCATTAGACTTCAGTGTTGCTGGTGTAGGGTTGAAATAGGAGGAGCTGCTCTGTGGCTCCGCCCCATCTGCACTATCACATTCACACAAACACTTTTTCTACTCAAGTGCTTTCTCTCTAACAGCCACACTCTGAAGAATGCCTCAGAGAGCAACATGAGGTTCAGTGTCTTGCCCACAGATACCTTGGCATGGAGACAGGAGCAGGGATCAAACTGCCAACCTTTTGATTAGTACACAGCAAATCCAGCATGTCCAAATTAACACTGTCGGATTTGACTTCAACACTATTAAAGTGTCTATATGGGTCCACACCAGAGAGTGTTAATTTAACTCTTTTTGGAGAGTTGGTACGTTAACTCTGATTTAGTGTTAAACACCAAATCTGTCTGGAGTTGATAATTTAACACTTGGTGTTAAGAGTTTATATATTAACTCTCAAAGAGTATTTTAGTTTAACTACGTCAGAGTTATCTTCTAATTCATTCTAAAAAGCAGGAATTTTACTGTTCTGAACTTCTAGAAATTTCTTTTGGAAATAAACGTTTACTAAAAAGATGCAATGGTTTTTGAAAAACATTTATTCTGAACTGTGCACCACAATTTCAAAACATTTTCTGAAAGATGTAACAGTGTACATGTTCTCACTTTCATTAGAATTTTGTTTATCAAAAGGTCTGACATGGTAAATGCAAATAACAGCATCTCATCACTTATTTCTTCAATACAATATGCATGTCCTTCATTCATCCCTTTGTGGAACTTCAACGCACTTCTGCTCTCCCCCATATTCCATCTTCACAAGCATATCCTGTGCGGAGATTGAATAAAAATTAGTTGACACTAATTAATGGCACAAATAATCCAGTAAACAATTGCAGCACAGTAAAAAAAAGGAATCCTCTTTGAGCCATTACTTGTGTAAAGTATTTTCCCAAAAGACAAGGACACAGGCAACAGGTAATACTGAACTAAATGTAAAACCTCAACCTTTTTAATTTTTACCTAAACCGTGTGCACAAAACTCTGGAGGGATCTATGCTAACGTAGAATCCAGTCAGGACGTCTGCTACTGCTGTTTGCTCGTTGTTTTTTTTTATGGGCGATCGTTTTCAGGCTTCAAGTAGCACCATTATACCAACATTTCACATTCTAGACATTGTTTTAGGCGTATTTGACCAAAAGTTTGACTGAAAATTCACATGCAAGCTTTTTTTCAGTGCTGTGGTATTTGCCCGCAAACAATACCTTTCAGCTAGCTAAAACAGAATGTTATGCTATCAGCGAGCAACATGGCTAATGCCTTTCACACAGCTTTGTCTCAACTCCAAAGAGCCACAGAAGTAAAAGCTCATGATAATAATTGAAACAATCTTTGAAAAAATGACTTACCAAGCATGGCAAACAACTCAAATATGTAGAGCAAAATGTTCTGAAACGGCTTCACTTCAGCTTCGATTGGAGCCGTGCTGGGGGCGGAGTCTGTGAATTTACTCTGTTGGTGGTTAAAAGAATGTGACTCTACTTAGAGTAAAATTAACTCTACTTTTGCAAGAAGACTATTAACACCAAAACATTTAACACTTTTGAATTTGCTGTGTAGCTGACCTGATCTATTCAATTCAAATCACAACAACAGTCGGCTCAAGGTGCTTGATGTTGTAAGGTAGACCCTACAATAATACATACAGAGAAAAACCCAACAATCATATGACCCCCTATGAGCAAGCACTTTGGCGACAGTGGGAAGGTCACCTGGTCCAGCCCTAACTATATGCTTTAGCAAAAAGGAAAGTTTGAAGCCTAATCTTGAAAGTAGAGATAGTGTCTGTCTCCTGAATCCAAACTGGAAGCTGGTTCCACAGAAGAGGGGCCTGAAAACTGAAGGCTCTGCCTCCCATTCTACTTTTAAATACTCTAGGAACAACAAGTAGGCCTGCAGAGCGAGAGCGAAGTGCTCTAATAGGGTGATATGGTACTACAAGGTCATTAAGATAAGATGGGGCCTGATTATTTAAGACCTTGTATGTGAGGAGCAGGATTTTGAATTCTGGATTTAACAGGAAGCCAATGAAGAAGAAATCTGCTCTCTCTCCCTGTCAGTACTAGAAGGAGAGAGCAGATTTCTGAGCTACAGCCACCCCATAAGATACACCAATAATATTGTTCAGCCTGCCAGAAGCATTTCATGTTTCACAAACCAAGCCCATCTCATGAGAACATGACTCATGTGTGGGTCAGGACAGACTTTAGCTTTCATACAGATGAGAGGACAGACTCTCCTTTTTTCACTGAAGCACTGCTGCTGCCAGTTTCACAGCCACTTTTAGAAGTAGAGCTAGTTTGAATGTGGAACAAGGCTTCAGCTCCAGCTCGGTTTTAAACATAATTAGGGAGAAACCAGAATAATGAGCACTCTCTCTGTATCTTACAGGTTTAAGGGAGCTGAAGCACCATGAGCCCAGCCAGGACCATGCCGATGTTCTTCACCTATAAGCTGATTTTCTTTCTGACCGTCATCTCAACTGAGTTTCCATATTCAGCAGCAGCGGGCTCTACTCTGACTCTCACCTCCAACCAGACAGCCACCAACCACAGCAAATGTGGTGGAAGCACCAACTGCATAGAGGGCGTTATCCTTCCTATGTGGAAGCCAGAAAACCCAGCCTTCACTGACCGCCTCGCCAGAGCAACCATATACTTCGTGGGGTTAGCGTACATGTTCTTAGGGGTCTCCATTATCGCCGATCGCTTCATGGCATCCATCGAAGTCATCACCTCCCAGGAGAGACGGATCACCATCAAGAAACCAAACGGTGAGAAGATCACGACGACTGTACGCATCTGGAATGAGACAGTGTCCAACCTGACCCTGATGGCACTGGGTTCATCCGCCCCAGAGATCCTCCTCTCAGTGGTGGAGGTTTGTGGGCACAACTTCAATGCCGGGGAGCTCGGTCCCAACACCATCGTAGGAAGCGCCGCCTTCAACATGTTCGTCATCATCGGGCTGTGTGTGTCTGTCATTCCTGAAGGAGAGACCAGAAAAGTGAAGCACTTGCGCGTGTTCTTCATCACCGCTGCCTGGAGCGTCTTTGCTTACACCTGGCTTTATCTGATCCTGGCTGTCTTTTCTCCAGGAGTTGTGGAAATATGGGAGGGGCTTCTCACGCTCTTCTTCTTCCCACTTTGCGTTGGATTGGCGTACATAGCGGATCGCAGACTTCTTTTCTACAAATACATGTACAAGCGATACAGGGCGGGGAAGCGGAAAGGAGTGATCATCGAAACGGAGGGAGAACCAGAACTTCCCTCAAAGGTTGACATTGAAATGGATGGAAAAATGCTCAACTCTCATGGAGAGGAGTTCACAGATGGAGAGGCAGGATTTGAAGGGAAGGAGCTGGACGAGGAGGAGGCCCGCAGGGAGGTGGCGAGGATCCTGAAGGAGCTGAAACAGAAACATCCGGAGAAGGAGATGGAGCAGCTGATGGAGCTTGCGAATTACCAAGTTTTAACCCAGCAACAGAAGAGTCGAGCTTTCTACCGCTGCCAAGCGACCAGAATCATGACAGGAGCGGGTAACGTCCTGAAGAAGCATGCCGCTGACCAAGCCAAGAGAGCCACCCATGATATCTTCTCTGAGGTGTCGGTGAACGACTTCTCTTCCAAAGTGATCTTCGACCCTGGTACCTACCAGTGTTTGGAGAACTGCGGCAGCGTGGCACTGAATGTGGTTCGACGTGGCGGAGACCTGACCAGCACGGTCTCCGTGGATTACCGGACAGAAGACGGCACCGCCAACGCCGGCTCAGATTATCAGTTCACAGAAGGAACAGTTGTGTTCAAACCCGGTGAGACGGAAAAAGAAATCCGCATCGATATTATCGATGACGACATCTTTGAAGAAGACGAGCACTTCCTGGTTCACCTAAGCAACGTCAGAGTTACAGCTGAGGGTTCGAACAGTCACGAGGCAAACCACGTGGACACCCTCGCAGGTCTGGGTTTGCCCTGCACGGCCACCGTTACCATATTTGATGATGACCACGCCGGGATCTTTGCGTTCGAGGAGCCAGTGATGACCGTGAGCGAGAGCGTCGGGGTGATGGAGGTCAAGGTGATCCGGACCTCAGGAGCACGCGGCGTTGTGGTAGTGCCCTACAAAACGATACAGGGGTCCGCTAAAGGAGGCGGCGAGGACTTTGAGGATACACACGGAGTTCTGGAGTTTGAGAACGATGAGATTTCGTAAGTACGAATCCTCTTTAACGATCTGAAACAACTTTAGCTCCACAGGTGTTATAGTAACAGTATCTTACATGCTAATCGCTTCGCACCCACCAGTGTTTTGGCTCCTCCTCCAGGACTAGAGTTAGGGTTTGAGTTCAGTCATGTTTGGATTAGTTCATGGATCAGCTTTTTAAGGAGAATTGCATTTCTTTGTGACCTAACATTTTCTACTGTCTGTTTGGCATGTGGCTGAAACAAAACCGAACATGTTAAGAGGTTAGCCCTTACACCATCACGTGGCAGGCCTGGCTTCTCTTACATGGTTTCTTATTAATCCTAAAATATAAATGGATTTATGTACGGATCACTCTGTAGATTTCAAACCTTTCCAGATTATTCTAATGAACAGGCATGGGAATTTTTTCATCACCTCTTTAAACTGTACACGACGCAGACAATAGTTTCAGCATCAGAAGCATCACTTCCATCGAGTTTAATCACTCGACACCTGAAGCACCATCAGATGCTGCTGACACTAAACAAGAGTCAGAGAACTCAAATTTGTCAGTGTGTGAATGTGAGAGTGAATGATTAGTGGTATTGTAAAGCACCTTGGGTGCCTTGAAAGGCGCTTTATAAATCCAATCCATTATTATTCAGCTTCTGCTTCCACGTCACACACAGCTGGTCCTGATCTTTAAAGGTAATTAATCCACAACTTTAATGAATGAATCCACAATCCTCATGTAGAATTAAGACGCACACACACACACACACACACACATGTGCGCGCACACACACACACACACAGACACACACACACATGTGCACGCACACACACACACACAGACACACACACACACACACACAGACACACACACACATGTGCACGCACACACACACACACAGACACACACACACACATGTGCACGCACACACACACACACACACACACACATGTGCACGCACACACACACACACACACACACATGTGCGCGCACACACACACACACAGACACACACACACACATACACAGACACACATACACAGACACACACACATGTGCACGCACACACACACACACACACACACACACAGACACAGACACACACACACAGACACACACACATACACACACAGACACACACACACAGACACACACACATACACATGTGCACGCACACACACACACACACACACACACACACACACAGACACACACACACAGACACACACACATACACAGACACACACACACACATGTGCACGCACACACACACACACACACACACACATGTGCACGCACACACACACACACAGACACACACACACAGACACACACACATACACAGACACACACACACACATGTGCACGCACACACACACACACACAGACACACACACACACACACACAGACACACACACACACAGAGACACACACAGACACACACACACACAGAGACACACACAGAGACACACACAGGTTGCTGGTGGTGTGGAGCCACACGGCGGGGGCCAGCTGGGCTCCCGTGCATAAATATAAAGCCACAAGTTAAGAAAACTACATCAAACATTTGGGGCACACCATGTGTAGAAGTAATCTAACTACTGTGTTTAGGTAGAGTAATCCTAGTGACCACTCAGGGTGCTGAGGTCGTAGGTCACGATGAAAACGAGCGAAATGCCTCACAGCTCTTGTACCCCGGTCTGAGTGTAACTCCGCCTCCACACAGTCACGTGACTTGTGTCTTCAGCCTTACATGCCTGGCATAGTGGCTGCAGGTCGACTCTTTCCACGTCTCAAATGAAAACATTTATATCCGCGAAAGGAAGAGGACGGCGTGCTGGAATGGAGACGCTGCCTCGCTCGTCCTGTGTTTGAGTTTATTAATGAGGACGCTGGCAGCGCTGCGGCCGCAGCCTTATATAGACCGATGGAGTTATCGCAGCAGAGGCAGGATCTCCAAGCTCCACGGCACGTCCTGTTTTAGGCTGCGTTCAGTCACCCGGGAGACAGATGGCTGCAGGCGGGTCGTTTATAGTCAGTTTATTAGGCGCACCGTCAGTCTGCACGCCTCCCCGTCAGCACTGTGTGTGCTGCTCAGTGAGTTTGAAGGAAAGTCCTCCAGTGACAGAAGCAGGACAAGCCGCACAGCTTGCATCCATCAAAGCTGCAGCGAGTCAGGTACACAAACGCCTGCACGCTGCACGGCGGCGGTGAACGTGCTCGATGGCATTCAGTTTGACACGCAGCTGATGTAGTGATGTTGAAACAGCTGGACAGGTGATCCAGGTGAAGGGCTGCTGCAGTCGTCCTGACGGGAACATTTGATGGTCTTATCCAAGTGATTCTTTTTCCCAGAGGCAGCGTCTGCTTTGCCTCAGGCAGACTGTCAGGTCATGTGATGGCGCCCAGCAAATCAGCCACTGTGTGCTTTGTGATTATGTTACAGCGTGACTCGATGCGTGTCACACCCTGCAGGTGTCCCCTGGCTGTAAACAGCTGTCTGTGGGGACGGCGGTGTTTGCGCCTCAGCAGGTCACGCGTTGTGAAGCTGCACCCTCGATGTGTTTGAGAGGGCGGAGCTCTGATTGGCCCTCCGACACGTGATTGATCTGGATCACCTTCTTCTAGGTGTCAGACAATCCAGTAAATGACGAGATATTAAACATATGAAACTCTTCCTGGAATGTGTCTGCTGTCCTGGCATCATTGCGCCGGTTTATAGTTCGTAGCCGTCACCGAGGCAGCCGTAGCATTTCCTGTGTCCGGTTTTTGTCAACACGAGGAAGGAGCGATATGACGGCTCCAACAGAAGAGCAGAGACCGGGCCCTTCCTTCTTTCTTTCCTTCCTTGTCTTCTTTCCTTTCCGTTTTTCCTTTCCTTCTTTCCTTTCCTTGTTATTTCTTTCCGTGTCGTGTCAAGGCTACATAAAGCGTTACTTTTCTCACTGCCACACTACATTATGACTCCACCCATGTCTCCAAATATGCTCACTTTGTGTCAAACGAATGTGTAACATCACCTCACTCCTGATCAGTGTTGGTCAAGTTACTTGAAAAAAGTAATCAGGAACTAATTACCGATTACTTCCCCAAAAAAGTAATCCCGTTACTTTACTGATTACTTATTTTCAAAAGTAATTAATTACTTAGTTACTTTTTAAAAACACGATTTACAACCTGAAGAGGTGATAAAGTGATAGATCTTTCAGCCCAATTCTACTTTTTCTGCATAATCCATCATACAAAATGTAATCAAATGGAAAAGTCTCTTTTTAAAACTTGTTTTATTAGTTTTAATCTTTTAACTTTATGCATCAAGCAGAGATTTAATTATATGCAACATTCTCTGACTGGAAGAAATTAGTTTAACATTTAAACCTATTTTCTGCACATTCCAGCTCATAAAATAAAATATTTTTTGTGTTTACACTCAGTCTTTCAAATAGATGCAAGTAAAACACAGCAGAAAATAAATAAAGTCAAAGACTCAGCGGTCCTGTTGCTCTATTTTCACCTGTAAAGCAGGAGTGGGGTAGGCGGAGGTTTACCCTGGTGCAGGTGTGCCGCGGTCAGTGGAAGAATCCGCGAGTTTCTCTGTGAGTTTCCCATTACGTCGTAGCTACTCGGTGCTTGTTGGAAGTTTAGGGGTTTTTTTCGCTGTAAAAAGAAGTTTTCTTCCCACGCACAGCGGACACTAATGTTTTTGTCCCTTTTTATGGAATCAAACTCAAAGTAAGGTCAGTACTTCCACGCTTTAAACGCTGCACGCTCATACTCTCTCCCACAATCGATATGTGATCCATTGTTGATCTGCACACAGCTGTTGTCACTAATGGCGCACTCGCTTACGTCACTGTCGTGAGACATTCTCACAAAAAGTCACGGTTTTAGTAATGCAGTAACGCAGCGTTCCTACGGGAAAGTAAAGGTAATCTAATTACTGTTTTTGCAATAGTAATCCCTTACTTTACTCGTTACCTGAAAAAAGTAATCAGATTACAGTTACTGCCCATCTCTGCTCCTGATTGGGTGGGCTCAGTGAAACTAGGCCTTCTGTCATTGGCCAGACTCTCCTGTAATTATAAAACATAAAGTTTCAGTTAAGTCACAGAAAAAGCTTTTTTCTCATTAAGGACGTTTGTGAAATAAATAAAAATCTGACGTTTGTGTCGTAGACGGCAACACAACTTTCAGTGTTTTCTGTCACGTTGGTGCAGCGTGAATGAGCGTGGCAGGAAATGTATTCAAATACAGCCAACAATTTATGCCCTCCTTCACATTTTCCAAAGCCATCCAGGGGCCCGATTGTGGCCCCCGGGCCTTATGTTTGACAGCCCTGGTGTAAGGTGCCAGTCAAAGCAGTCTGTGACATCATGGCGGTGTGTGGTCGGATGCCGGATCAGTGAAAGTGTGATGATTTGAAACGTAACAGCTGCTGCAGGTGTGCACACCTGCATCCTGCATGGCAGCGGCTCGCTGAGGGGGCGGCCTGCAGCTGCCTGCTGCACGGATGCTGGATGTTCGCTCGTGTTTCCATCTTTTCTCAGGCGGCTGGAGGTGTGGGGGATTTTCAGTGTGTCAGATGTCTTCTGTCTGCTGTGCGGAGCAGATAAACACCACGCTGCTCTCTTCCTTATTAGGCCAGCCCGCGTTCAGGCAGCAGCACCTCGTCCCTGCTCTTCGTCGCAGCATCAGCCCATAAAGCAGACACATCACTGCAGCTTGTTCCTGTCACGGCCGACGACGGGGGAGGTCGCTGCTGGCCGGCGGCCACGTCTGCAGACTCGGTGTACTTTTTATCTCGTTTCTCCTTCCTCCACAGAAACCCTCTGCAGTGATAAAAAGCTGACTTACGTAGAGTTTATATGTAATCTCTGATTTTTATAGAGGCAGTAAATCACACAGACCTCTGCAGCTCGGAGAGCGTTTCCATTTGTAGCTCCTCGGTGCATTCACGCTCTGTCACTGCAACGAAGCAGCTTTCAAGATTTTACAACCCAGATGCACAAAACTCAGGATGCTTATTTTATTTACAATAAAACACAGACAACGAATCAAAGCTTTAAACTGACAACATTTTCCATTGTTAGAAAAATATGAGGTCATTTTGAATTTCATGGCAACAACTTTAAAAAAATTCTGCAAAAAGAGAAACAGGTGAAGGAAGAGGACGCGCGATCACAGCATCAAACCGCCGTCTTAGAGAGGCAGAGGGTCGCCGACCTGCGAAGTCAGCGTCTGTGAGCAGCTCAGCGTGTCTTCCATACATACAAGTTACAGCTCCAAAGCTCCTTTAAAACTGATCTGAGGTCAGACCCAACCAAACATCAGCCTGCAGCTCTGATGGGGGCGTGTCAGTGCCTGTGCACCTCATGATGGAGCAAGACGATGCTAAACCCGCAGTTTAGATTTGCTGTCCTGCTTTAAAACTGATCTCAGAACAGCTCATTTTGTCAGCTTTAACGTGTGACGTGTTTCTGTGTTTGATAAAATGAGTTTATGAGCTTCTGTTTTCAGTCCTGTTTACACAGAGACCTCACATTTACACAGTTAATATCTGAGGACGCGCCGTGGACGTCCGAGTCTCTGCGCGTTCTTTGGTTTACGGCAAAGCTGTGAGTGTGGTTGTAGCTTTACGGCAGAGAGTCTCGGCCGGGCGGGTTCAGTTAGTGTCCATGTTTGTCCCGTCCTTTCCTGTCCAGCTGTCCTTCCAGCTGTTTCCTTCTGATGGGACTTTTTAGAGTCTTGTGTTCCTGCTATAGGGAACAGAAGGTGCTCCTCTGGTGCTGTGAGATTTACCTCCACCTGAGAATCACCTGGGCACTCCTTCCATGGTAACATGGTCGATCTGTAACCAGCACTAAATATACTCGGGGTGGAAACAAACAGACGAGTATTAAAATGAGCAGCAGTAACTGTAATCTGCATTATCAGGTTCTTTAAAGATGACTTAAAAGTTAAATAATAATGAATCGGCACAAAGTGAGATCTAAGTCATCCTCGCTGATCCCAAACAACCTTCTGTCTTTGCAGATAACTTTGATGATGATTTACACTTTACTGGTTTTAAATCAGCTCTTTTGTCTGTGAGTTCTTTGATTACTTTTATTTTATTTACAGATTCTTTGGATGAATAAAACTGAAACTCAAACATCCACAAAGCTGAAAGTGTCCTGAAACTGTGACACCAAACAAACCGTGTCCTTGGATCACTGAGAAAGCCCCAAAGCATCAATCTGCTCACATTAAATAAACATGGGAGTGGATGCAGTTTCCATTCACACACACACACGGCCTGCTGTAGCCTCCAGCTCCGCCTCCAACACCGAACAAACAAACTGTGTCATCATGAGATCTCCTCGCCGTCCTCTCGTCTTCTCTGTTTCACATGAAATTCAGAAATGACTGACTCTCTTCTGTGCGTCCTCACACTCCTAACTCTGCTGCCTCACCTGAACAACTCAGATTTGATTTCCTGGAGTCATAAATATTAAGCATAGTACTGGCCTGGTTTAGGGTTGGAGCTCAGAGAGCTGCGCACATAACGTTCGTACGAAGCGGTGCCGGCGAACAGAAACACGAGGTCACGCGGTGTGTGTGTAAATGTCGGCGGCGTCTCCCTCTGCCCGCCGTGTTTCTCCTTTTGCGGTGTCTCGGGCTTCTGCACGCTTCTCCTTCTGCAAACTCTCTTTCCGGCTTTTCTCTGTTTCAGCAAAACCATTCGGATAAATATAATCGATGACGAAGAGTACGAGAAGAACAAGAACTTCTTCCTGGAGATCGGAGAGCCTCGGCTGCTGGAGATGAGTGAGAGGAAAGGTGGGGGGGTGTCGCCTTCCTGTACCCTGACCCCTTCTATATCACTGATAACCTTTGACCTCAGTCAGCCCTGTTGATGTGGTGTTTAATGTCATAACGAGTGCGGGGAAGTTTGAGTTGAGCTCATCCTTTAATAATCTGAGCTAATCATGTTTTTGCATCCCAGCAGGCAGACAAGGTGTCTGTGTTTGTGTGAACTAATGCATGACCCTTGACCTCTGACCCCCCTCCCCCCACAGGAAGATCATAGCCATTAAAATAATCGATCACGAGGAGTATGATAAGAATGCCAGCTTCTACGTAGAGCTGCAGGAGCCGTACTGGAACAGGAGGAGATGGACAGGTGTGGACAGGCACCTTAACCTCTGACGACCTCTGACCTGTCCTCCTTTGCCTGTCTTTGTGGAGTTTGTCTTTGCTGCTGTCACTCCTTTGCCCTCAGCTGGCGTCCTATTGGTCCAGACTGAATTATCAGTGCTGAGAGGTGCTAGGACAGTTTGAGTCAACTTTATCGATATATAAGGCGACAACAAAATCAAGGCGTTGATTCTTTTCTCCGGGTTCATAGAAATCTTCACACAGTATTGTTGCCGTTCACTCAGACGTTTATGGCGAACACCCGGTGTCGCTTTTTCTTCTCGTCGGGTTTGTGATGTGAAGGCACGTGTAACCAGGTCACCTGTGGCGTTTAACAGCTCTTGGATGGCCCCGCCCCTCCCTGAGCCTGGTTCTGCTGGAGGTTTCTTCCTGTTCAAAGGGAGTTTGTCCTTCCCACTGTCGCCAAAGTGCTTGCTCAAAGGGGGTCATATGATTGTTGGGTTTTCATTGCAGGGTCTTTAACTTGAGGCGACTGCTGTGGCGATTTGTGATTTTTAAATAAACTCCTTTGGACTAAATTGAATAACATGAACAAATAATGGAAAGAATTTTCATGTGATTAAATTGCTTTATTTTAGCATTATGCAATGCTGTTATTATAACTTAATGGAGTTGGATCAACTTATTTACTGCAGTTGAGTCTAACTTAATTTATTTAAGTTGATCCAACCCATGAAAATGATGTTAGTCTGAAAAAAATGCCTAATGCTGACAGAAAGCCATTTATTAATGTGGAAATCCTTTTCATTAAGTTCATTTAAAGACTTAATTTTTTAGAGTGTTCAACAAATTCTAGACCAGGGGTGTCCAACTCCAGGCCTCGAGGGCCACTTAACGTAAAAACACTTTTACCATGGTTACCGGGGCCTATCCGGACGTGATAGGGCGAGAGGCGGGGCAAACCCTGGATAGGTCACCATTCTGTCGCAGGGCTAACACAGAGAGACAGACAACCATTTGCACTCACAGGTAATTTAGAAACACCAACTAACCTAACTTTTCAGTTGTGGGAGGAAGTCAGAGTACCCACTGCAAACTCGGCCAGATTGTGGATTTGACCACAGGACCTTCTTGCTGTGAGGCAACAGTGGTAACCGCTGTGCCACTGAGCTGTCAATCCAGGCTTAAAAACAGCAGGAAGGTTCTGATCACAAGGCTCGATACACAACTTTCTGCACGTTTTTGTCTCTGACAGGTTAAACCACAATAAAGAGCGATAGCATACACGTCGTCTGTGTGGTCGTCTGCCTCTTATAACTCCAGTGATTTTCCCGTGGTCTCAAATCTTTGGAATTATGGTCACCACAGAAACAGGAAGTTATTTTGTTCAGATTACCAGTTTGAATCTTTTAAACGTAACAACCGCCCACTTTCATTTCCCTGAGTGTACTGAGGCAGCCTGGGTGTTTCACTGGGTTTTCAGGTGGTTTTTGTGGAGTTTGTGTCTTCGCCCAGTTCGCCTCACTAGAACATGCTAGTTCGTCTTATCTTAGTCCCGGAGAGGCTAGGAGAGAGATTCTCGCTTCCTTGTTGGTCCAGGTGTGGACAGATGCGGATGTGTCCGGTCAAGCTGTGATGCTGGCAGGTTGGGGAGGACGGGTCAGGTCCATTCAGCCTGGACTCTCATATGAAACCTGCACGTGTCCGTGTTAATCGCACACTTTAAATTTGTGTTAGATGTAACAGTAAACTAACAGCTGACCACCGCTCGAACCGTCGTTGGCGTCACGTTTGTCACGCGTTCGTTCAGCAGCATGAAGGACAGGTTGAGGACAGGTGTGTCAAACAGAGACCTTCTGATGTCACTTCTGCTTCATGTCTCTCTCGTCTCTTTCTTCTCTTCAGCTGTGTTGCTTCAGGAAGTCGGTAAGCCGCTTTCTTTGTCCCCTTCCTGTCTGCAAACCGTTTATGTGTGTCGCTTTCATGATTTCTAAGAATTGCCACAAAACCAAATGACTAACTCTGACTTCCTGTTTCGTACTTGCTGTCCTTTCAGGTGGATTCGTTAAGACAGGTAGGTGAAAGCCAGCAGTGAGACGATATCTGACATGTGAGCATTCACTGTATGTGTGTGTTAATTTGTGCTTTTTGTGACTTTTTGATAGACAAACAGCTGTATGGTAAGACACCTGTCAGTGGTGTAAATGTTGGCTTTCAAAGTGTGTCAACACTTAAAGCAACGTGTACAATGGTAGCGGCGTCTTGTAAGCTCTTCACGTGACTCTCATTCATCACCTTTAAACGTCGGGCGCCTGAGACGAAGCCCCGAATCTCAGATTTACAAACAGACCAAAGCCCGTTCCCGCTGCTCCACCAGGCCCGAGAAGCGTTTGTGTTTCACTGTGGTCACCAACGTGCGACGGGTGATTGGCATATCCCGCGTAGAGCTGGTCATGTGACTGCATGCGTCCTGAACGCCGCCACAGAGTGGACCTAGCTACAGTGGCTTGCAAAAGTATTCGGCCCCCTTGAACTTTTCCACATTTTGTCACATTACAGCCACAAACATGAATCAATGTTATTGGAATTCCAGGTGAAAGACCAACACAAAGTGGTGCACACGTGAGAAGTGGAACGAAAATCATACATGACTCCAGACATTTTTTACAAATAAATAACTGAAAAGTGGCTTCAGAATTGGAGTCCATCTTTTACGTACAGGCTATGCTCAGCATTTGAAATGCCCTGACCCGTTCTGTGCGTCATCGTGATCACAGATGAAACAGCACCAGCGCACCTCTTGTTATGTTTTCTTTCAGGGCATCACGCAGGGGAAGAAGCTCAGGGTAATTTAAACATGGCGTCCATCGGCACGCTGCAACACCATCATTCCTGTTATTTCGCCGAGCCACAGAGCGTCTCAACTTTAATGAAGTTGGTGGAAATAGAAGAGAAATTATAGTAAATAACATTTTAAGTCAAACACATCAGCGAGTATTTAAAAAATCATCATCCCAAAGCAGCTGGAAGAGCAGGTGTGACTGTCAGGCCGGCTGTTTCCAGACTTCCGGCTGAGCGTGAGACATGCTCTCAGTGTAGAACGAGCAGTTTCCTGATGCAAAGCGATGTTTTGGTCCAATCACAAGCTTTCCCTGAACCTAACCATGCAGGTTTTTAGTTCCTGAAGCTAATGAGTGAGGGATAACAGGAGAAACCCGATGTCAGGACTTATCTTTCACATAAGGATTAGACACAGGCAGCGTCAGACACAGTGGGATGAGAGGGCAATGGCTGTTTGCTAAATGAGAGCCTGTCTTTGGTATTGTGTCCTAGCTGAGACACAATACAGATGAAAACATCTGGAAAGACATTCATTCAGTTCTGTGAAGGCGTGACCTCCGTGGTTCCTGCAGGAACGATCCCATTCAGCTTTCCCTCAAACAGCGATCCTCTCTGGGGTCATTTACACTCATCCGCCTCAAACTCCCAGAGTTCATTTCACCATCCAATCGCCAAGCTTGAAATTCTGTGACGTGAGCTCCCGACAACTTCAGGCTCCGTCTCTGTGTCAGTCTGAACCATCAGCTGCTTCTCCAAGGCAGCGATGACAGACGTTTAAAGAAGGACTTAAACCTGGGAGATGATGGGAAACCTGCAGGAAACGGCGGCTTTGCACCTCACCACTTTGACAACACGTGTGCTCCTCACAGCTTGTGATTGGCAGAAATTTCTCTAAGATCCATTAACCTTTGATCAAACGCTTCCCCGAGGAACCTTCAGAGTGTCCAACATGAAATCTGAGCAGAAACTGTCTCAGACTCGCTCACAGCAAAACCTGGCCTTCGAATTTCTAACTACTGTAGTTACTTCTAGTTACTGTAACAACCCAAAAACCTCGCTGCCATCAACTAACCTTATGACTCCGCCCTCTTATCTAAATATGGTCACACAAAAACCAATCAGGCGGCCGATGCTGATGTCACCATTTCTACAGTGTACAGACAACACGTGAGCTTTAGAGCCTGTTATTGTGCCAAAAAATCACCTGTTTTGAGCCAATCAGTGAAGAGAAGACTCTTTCCTGACTAGGAAACATCTGGAGGTTTCCGGAAGCCTTAAAATTGTGAGACAAGGAAGGTTATTTCTAACCAAACTGAGCATGCTCAGATACGCACAAACAGGTCCTCAGCGCTCTGAGATGCTGAACCGTCAGTGTGATCATTAATGTGAATGTTTGAAGGTAAGACCTTCAGAATAAAAGAGGGATCATTTAATCAGACTCTCTGCAGGTTCTCACAAACGTTTACTAAAAAAGTCTTAAACAGCATTAAATTAAATCTCAGACTCAATTCAATTTTATTTATATAGCGCCAAATCACAACAAAAGTCGCCTCAAGGCGCTTCATAGATACAGAGAAAAACCCAACAATCATATGACCCCCTATGAGCAGCACTTTGGCGAAAGTGGGAAGGAAAAACTCCCTTTAACAGGAAGAAACCTCCGGCAGAACCAGGCTCAGGGACGTCATTTTATTACTGTTATTATTATTTCAGTTCAGAGAGCAGCACAGCTCATCAATATTTTAAAAACATCAAATAATACTGCCGTCAGCAGACAGGATTTGTTTTCACTCCTCGCTGCTTCCTGTTAGCGTCACATGACCTCTGTAACTGTCCGTTAGTCTAACGCTCAACCCTCCACCTGAATGCCCACCTGAGGAGGAGCTGCAGGTGTGAGCGTCAGTGTTCTGCTCGTGTAAGCAGAGTGGGTGTAACCCCGCCCCCCGGCATGTGCTGATGGTAAAGCACACCCTTTATATTGCTCAGCACAGCCAGCCTAGGCGAACACTGCTACGATGCTAGCCCCATGGTGCGATCATAGACTGTGTACAAAAGAAGTAAGCCTGTCACTGTTCACGTGCTCACAGCTGCAAAATGCCGTTTGTGGACCGAGCGCACAGTTACCATCCAGTAAAATTAAGTCTCCACATCTCCCACATGAGCCGAGGTAGAGAGACATCAAGCTAACCTTTTAACTAACCTGCACTGGTTGAATGATAACTAACCTTTGTTAATGAAAAGCATCACAGGAACATAAATCCAGATTGAACAGCAAACACACACGTTTAATCCCGATTTTTGAAGTCTATTACTAAACAAAAACACCTCTGACATTTCACAGACTTACAGATTCTGTCCCTCTGAACAGACGCACATTAAACACACAAGCCGTCAGCTTGGTGCTGGATACAGGCTGTGATGATTCAGCCCTGTTCTGGTTTCAGTTTCTGTTCACCTGTTCAGGCAGAGACATCTACAGGAAGGTCCAGGGACGAGAGCACCCCGTCCCCTCCAACATCATCAGCATCGCAGGTTTGCCCATCATCTATCTTTTACTGTGCTAACTTTTATCACAGTGTCAAACGAACCATTATGACCATTTATTTTCGTAGCTCTGATCAGGACAGGCAACGCTCATATGTACACAGGTATCAATGAGAGCTGAGCTTTGAGAAAACTCGTGTTATTGATTGTGGGCTTTTGACTGGCCAACATTTCTTCACTGTCAGGGTTTAGACGTCTTCTTGGGAAATCTTTAGTGAGAACTGAGAGCAATTCAACCATCTCTCTCAAAAAACGACTCAACCCCATTAGAAATAAAGTGACAGATATTGGCTTCTGTATCAAGAATAGGCATATTTATAAATAGCTGCTCTCTCACATAATAAGGTAAATGAATCTTAATACACTCAACAAAAATATAAACGCAACACCTTTGTTACTGCTCCCATTCCCCATGGGATGGACGTAGAGACCTAAAATTCATTCCAGATACACAATATAACCATCCCTCCCAAACAGTGGTCACAAATCAGTCCAAATGTGTGGTAGTGGGCACATCTGCTATATTGAGATAATCCATCCCACCTCACAGGTGTGCCACATCAGGATGCTGATCTGACATCATGAGTAGTGCACAGGTGTACCTCAGACTGCCCACAACAAAAGGCCACCCTGGAATGTGCAGTTTTTTGCGCTATTGGGGGTCTGGGGACCCAGAACCGGTCAGTATCTGGTGTGACCACCATTTGCCTCATGCAGTGCAACACATCGTCGCATGGAGTCTATCAGATTGTCAGTTGTGGCCTGTGGAATGTTGGTCCACTCCACTTCAATGGCTGTGCGAGGTTGTTGGATATTCGTGGGAACTGGTACACGCTGTCGTATACGCCGGTCAAGCACATCCCGAACATGCTCAATGGGTGACATGTCCGGTGAGTATGCTGGCCATGCAAGAACTGGGACATTCTCAGCTGCCATTTGCCCTGAACAATGTGAACCATGATTCATCCGTGAAGCGCACACCTCTCCAACGTGCCAGACGCCATCGAACGTGAGCATTTGCCCACACAAGTCTGTTACGGCGACGAGCTGGAGTCAGGTCAAGACCCCGATGAGGACGACGGGCATGCAGTTGAGCGTCCCTGAGACGGTTTCTGACAGTTTGTGCAGAAATTGTTTGGTTGTGCAAACCAATTGTTCCAGCAGCTGTCTGGGTGGCTGGTCTCAGACGATCTTGGAGGTGAACCTGCTGGATGTGGAGGTCCTGGGCTGGTGTGGTTACACGAGGTCTGCGGTTGTGAGGCCGGTTGGATGTGCTGCCATATTCTCTGAAACGCCTGTGGAGACGGCTTATGGTTGAGAAATGAACATTCAATGCACGGGCGACAGATCTGGTTGACATTCCTGCTGTCAGCATGCCAATTGCACGCTCCCTCATTGCTTGTGGCATCTGTGGCATTTTGCTGTGAGACAAAACTGCACATTCCAGGGTGGCCTTTTGTTGTGGGCAGTCTGAGGTACACCTGTGCACTACTCATGATGTCAGATCAGCATCCTGATGTGGCACACCTGTGAGGTGGGATGGATTATCTCAATATAGCAGATGTGCCCACTACCACACATTTGGACTGATTTGTGACCACTGTTTGGGAGGGATGGTTATATTGTGTATCTGGAATGAATTTTAGGTCTCTACGTCCATCCCATGGGGAATGGGAGCAGTAACAAAGGTGTTGCGTTTATATTTTTGTTGAGTGTATTTTTGTTGACTCTACAACCTAATGTTTCCTCTCTGATTCAGAGGACGGGGCTGAGGAGCCTTTGACAAAGAAAGAAGAAGAAGAGCGGAGGATTGCAGAGATGGGCAGGCCAATGCTGGGCGAACACGTCAAACTGGAGGTGATCATCGAGGAGTCGTATGAGTTCAAGGTAGGAGACGTTTCTCTTGGGTTAGTGTGAAATATGTAAGCCCCTTTCAGACGAAACTGTTCTGAGGAGCTCTGATGGCCACTCTGCATCAGAGAGCACCAAGAGATAGAATAGAATAGAATAGAATAGAATAGAATAGCCTTTATTGTCATTGTACAGAGTACAACGAAATTGGAGTGCCACTCCCTTGGTGCAAGTTTCAATAATAAATATAAATGTAAAATATAAAAAGTACAAAAAAAACAATCGTAAGTACTCAAACAATAGTATGTACAATATATACAGGATAGCAGCATTAATATAATGACAGTATGAATAGCAGCATTAATATAATGACAGTGACGGTATGGAATAGGTTCAGTTGTTTTTGTGCTTATTTACTACGGTGATATCTCTGGGAAAGAAGCTATCCCTGAATCTGTTTGTCCTGGTTTTATGTGACCTGTACCGTCGGCCTGACGGTAATAGTTCAAACAGTTGGTTGCTGGGGTGAGAGTGGTCCTTGATGATATTGCCAGCTCTGCTGAGGTACCGAGAGTTTGCAGTGACCTCCAGGCTGGGCAGAGAGCAGCCAGTGATCTTCTGGGCTGTGTTGATGACCCTCTGCAGTACTTTCCTGTCCGCAGCTGAGCACCCTGCATACCATGTTGTTATGCCGTACGTTAGGATGCTCTCTATGGTGGCTCTGTAAAATGTCACCAGCAGCCTCTCCTCCAGGTTGTTCCTCCTGAGCACTCTCAGAAAGTGGAGACGCTGCTGGGCCTTTTTAACCACCGCCGTAGTATTTGCAGTCCAGGAGAGGTCATCAGATATCTGCACGCCCAGAAACCTCATGGACTGTACCCTCTCCACACAGCTCCCGTGAATGTAAAGTGGGGCCGGGTCTGCTCTGCCCTTCCTGAAGTCCAAGATAAGTTCTTTAGTTTTCGTGGTGTTCAGTTGGAGGTTGTTAACTGAACACCACTCAGTCAGTCTGTTGACCTCATCTCTGTAGTCCGACTCATCCCCCCTTGAGATGAGTCCAACCACTGTGGTGTCATCCGCGAACTTTATGATGGTGTTTGAGAGATGGGTAGGGGAGCAGTCGGATGTGTAGAGCATAAACAGGAGGGGACTCAAAACACATCCTTGTGGAGACCCGGTGCTGAGTGTGATGGTGCTGGACCGGTGGGGGCCGAGTCTGACAGACTGTGGTCTATTTGTCAGGAAGTCCTTGATCCAGAGGCAGATGGGGGTGGAGAGTCCCAGGTGAGACAGTTTCTGGACCAGGATCTCTGGGATGATATGATTGAATGCTGAGCTGAAGTCCAGGAAGAGCATTCTCACATAGCTTCCTCGGTGCTCCAGGTGACTCAGCGCAGTGTGGAGCGCTATGGTGATAGCGTCCTCGGTGGATCGATTTGTCCTGTAGGCAAATTGGTGGGGGTCCAGAGTGGGAGGCAGACCGGCCCTGATGTGCTGACAGACCAGTCTCTCAAAGCACTTCATCACTACAGGCGTAAGTGCAACAGGCCTGTAGTCATTTGGGCTGGCCACAGCTGTCTTCTTGGTGATGGGGATGATGGTGGAGGTTTTGAGGCAGGGCGGGACGGTGTTTGATGACAAGGAAAGGTTGAAGATTTTAGTGAAGACTCCGGTCAGTTCGTCAGCACATGCTCTGAGAACCTTTCCATGTATTCCATCAGGACCTGCCGCCTTCCTGGGATTCACTGACCTTAGAACACACCTCACTTGGTGCTCCCTAAGTGTTAGTGTGCCAGTGCTGGGGGCGGGTGGAAGTGGTGTGGCAGCTGAGGGCTTGGTCGTCTCAAAGCGGGCGAAGAAACGGCTTAGATCCTCAGCCAGTGAGGCATCAGTCCTAGATGTCGCCTGGTTATTGCTTCTGTAGTTGGTAATGTGATTGATCCCCTGCCACATTTTTCTGGGGTCGTTGTCAGCAAAGTGATCTTCAATCCTCCTCCTATAGGCAGCCTTAGCTTTCCTGATGCCTCTACTCAGGTCTGCCCTGGCCGCCCTGTCCCCTGACTTGAAGGCAGTGTTGCGGCTTTTTAGGAGGGATTGCACTTCGCTATTCATCCAGGGTTTTTGATTTGGAAACACCCTGACCCTTTTGTTGACGGTGACATTGTCAACACAGTTCCTGATGTACGAGAGTACAGTGTCCGTGTACTCCTGGAGGTTGTGGCTGGAGAATAAATCCCATACAGTTGTTGAGAAGCAGTCCTGCAGTTGAGAAAGGGCTCCTTCAGGCCAGGTTTTTATTGTCTTTGTCTGGGGCTTTGTTTTTCTCAGCAGGGGGGTGAAGGTGGGGGTGAGGGACATGCAGAGGTGGTCAGATCCAGCCAGGTGGGGGAGGGGTGTCGCTCTGAAAGCATGCCTGATGTTTGAATAGACATGGTCCAAAGTGTGTTCTCCTCTCGTAGCAAAGTCCACGAACTGGACAAATTTAGGAAGCACAGTCTTTAGGCACGCTTTGTTAAAGTCGCCGGCGACAATAAAAACCCCATCGGGGTGGGCAAGCTGTTGTTTGTTTATGGTGTTGAGCAAGAGGCTGAGAGCCGTGCTAACGTTAGCATCCGGCGGTATATAAACAGCTATCACAATAACTACTGTAAACTCCCTCGGGATGTAAAAAGGTCTGCACGAGACTGCCAGAACCTCCAAATCAGGAGAACAGTGTGTGTGAATGATCCTGCTGTTACAACACCACTCGTTATGCACGTAAACACATAGCCCCCCTCCTCTGCTTTTACCTGAGTTGCTGTTTCTGTCATGCCGGTGTAGCGTGCGGCCTGCTAACTCGACTGCAGCGTCGGGAATCAGCGGGTGAAGCCACGTCTCCGTAATAAGAATAATGCTGCAGTTACGTGCAAAGCTTGTGTTGGCTATCTGTAGCTCCAATTTGTCAAGTTTGTGGGTGATGGATCTGGCGTTCGATAGGATCAACCAGGACTTTGTTGTTTGTACCACTAACAAAACAACAAAATCCTCAAATGTTCAGCGCTAACTGTTTTTAACATAACTAATTGAAAGAGAGTACCATGACCCCAAAAACTGAATTCTAAGGACTTTCCCACATAGTTCCTGCAATGTGGGCACACATAAAAAAGGAGACTTCCTCTAACAGTGATTAGAAAAAGGTCCTTTAGTCTGAACTAGCCTGACGAGTCGGATCTAAAGGACACTCCAAAACTCTCTCATAGATTAACGGATAGTTCAGAAATCCACCTGCCAACATCAAGGAAGTCCAATCCCTACACTGTCTTTACATTTTATACATCACTCCTACCACATAGCATGTTGGACTGTGACCTGAAAGACTAGTATGTTGACTTTGTTCCCTTTGAAATCGAGCTGATGGCTTTACCTTCAGAGTTACTGAACGGACATTTAGTTGCATCATTAAACCAGGAGGAACGTGAATAGCTGGAGCATCTGGCATTTCTAGCCTTTTATGTGGGATTTTTCATCAGTATGTCCTACATAAATGGCTAAATGGTCAAATGCATATAAGAGATTTTCTTTGAAACCTAATGGCATCTGGTTTGTGAAGCTATACTTTTTAAGCTTAAGGTTCTGCACCCTGATCTGACACTGTTCACCTGCAACATTCTAGCTAGTGGTGAGTCAGCAAAACGAAGACTTCTTCTTGATATCTGCTTGAAGCGTCTTTAGGCCCTTAAAGGCAGAATATGCTGCCTTGACCGCTGAACAGTGGAGAAACATTCAGAGCTGGAGTTTTATGTCAGATGCAGATGTTCACCACATTCAGACTGGTCTATAAACAGTCCTTAGCCTGAAAGAGTCTGTAATAGAAAGGCACAAGTCGGACTGAGCCTGAAATGATCATGATGGGTTCTTGGTCCTGCTTCCTGTCCGCTCTTCCCTTGCATCATGCTCACAGAAACTGAAGAATTTCCGATAGTGAGAGAACATCTAAAGTAGGCTTTCATCAGCTATCTTCTACACATCAGGCAGTGTGACAGTTTCAGACTGAACTTCAGATGCTGTCATCGTTTGAAATGAACGCTGAGAATTCAGCATCAGATAGAAAAAGCTAAAGTGAGGTGGCTGATTTTCAAAATGGTCAGCAGGGCAGTGAAGCTGACATTAGATGTTTCCTGGATGTGTTTCAGAGTACAGTAGATAAACTCATTAAGAAGACCAACCTGGCTCTGCTGATTGGGACCAACAGCTGGAGGGAGCAGTTTGTGGAGGCCATCACGGTCAGCTCAGGTATGAACTAACTCTAACTGTCCTTCTTCAGGTATGAAAACCAACATTAATATAAGCCCTGATTAAGGGCTACCAGTCTGTACCCAAGCCAAGCTTTAAAACTGATTCCTGGCTCTGCTCTCCTCAGGCGATGATGATGAATGTGGAGAGGAGAAGCTGCCCTCTTGTTTTGACTACGTCATGCACTTCCTCACCATTTTTTGGAAGCTTCTGTTCGCCTTCGTTCCTCCTACAGACTACTGGAATGGTTGGGCCTGTTTTGTTGTCTCCATCACTGTCATAGGCATGTTGACGGCAGTGATCGGAGACCTGGCGTCGCATTTCGGCTGCACCGTGGGCCTCAAAGACTCAGTCACCGCTGTGGTGTTCGTCGCTTTGGGCACTTCTGTACCAGGTCTAACACAAACATCTCGTTTTCTTTACTAGGACTTTCAGTCCTTCAGATTTTGTCCAAGGCAAATCCTAATAAAAACATTACAGCAAACAAACAACAGCACATTAAATCAGAACTATCTGTATGAAAACCCCAAAGGTTCTGATTCTGTTCATCTGGACGTTTTCAGTGGGAGAAACGTTTCATCATCATCCAGGTGACTTCTTCAGTCTCAGGTTTCCAATCTTATAAACAGTACATTTGCATAATGACTGAAACCAGCCCACTGAGGAACAATGGGCTGGGAGGTCAGCTCCTTAATCTTAATTATGCAAATTCTCATGACCACTGATCAACAACCACTGACCAATGGCCATGAGTCCCATTCACAGAGAGTTGGGGAATGGCTGCAATCACAGCATTGTAAGATGGTGACGGATGTACCCTTAGGCCCCTCCTTTATTCAGAGATGGTCTTTCCCTTTTCACGTAAATGGCCTCCTTGACTCCGCCCTCAAACCAGCGTTCCTCCCTGTCCAGGATGTTACATCCTCATCATTGAAAGAGTGTCCACTGGCCTGTAGGTGTAGATAGTCTGCAGAGTCCTGGCCTGACGAGGTGGCTCTTCTGTGTTGTAGCCAGAGGTTGTTTGGTTTCCCCGACGTATAAATCCTGGCACTCCTCCTGCACTTACCAGCGTACACTATGTTACTCTGTTTGTGTCGGGGGACCCGATCCTTGGGGTGGACCAGTTTTTGGCGCAGCGTGTTTTGGGGTTTAAAAGCCACAGAGACCCGGTGTTTAGAAAAAATGCGTCTCAGCTGCTCCGATACTCCTGACACGTACGGGATCACTACAGGTTTTCGCTTGGGCAGCGGTTGTCCTTCTCTCCTGGATCAGCTGGAGCTTTCTTTAGGCGCCTTCCCAGCTTTGACAAAAGTCCAGCTGGGATAACCACATTTACTCAGGGCCTTCTTGATGTTCTTCTGCCTCCCTGGCTGCTGTGTCAGTGGGGATGGTGTTCGCTCTGTGTTGTAGCGTCCTGATGACTCCCAGTTTGTGCTCCAGTAGATGATGAGAGTCAAACCTTAAATACTGATCCGTATGTGTAGGTTTACGGTACACGTCAGCTTGTAGATGTCCTCCATTACTGATGGAAATCTCACAGTCTAAGAAGGCTAACCTGCCACTGTTCATATCCTCCCTGGTGAATCTGATGTGTCGGTCCACCGAGTTAATGTGATCCGTGAATTGTGGTACGTCCTGAGATTTGATTTTCACCCAGGTGTCATCCACATCCAATGGATTGGTGGTGTTCCAGGGTAGGATAGCAAAGCCCTCTTTTCCACTTCCTCCATGTACAAATTGGCCACGATGGGTGAAACTGGGAGCCCATGGCACACCCATGTTTCTGCCTGTAGAACTGACCCTTGTATGTGAAGTAGGTGGAATGAAGACACAGTTCAAACACACACTGTCGATGCTGAGAGCGGTCCTGCTGCTGAGGTTGGGGTCATCCTGTAATCTCTTACGAACTACCTCCAACGCATCCGTGACTGGGATGCAAGTGAAGAGAGATGTAACGTCGTACGAGACCATGGTTTCATCTGCCTCCATGATGACATCTCTCACCTTCTCAACAAAATCCAAAGTGTTCTGGATGTGGTGTTCAGAGCTGCAGGGTTGAAGGTCAAAGCCAGAAACTTAGAGATGTTATAGGTGACTGAGTTGATCATACAGACAATTGGTCTTAAAGGCATAGCCCTTTATGTATCTTCTGTACAGCCAGATGAACAGAATTAATTTTGGGGAATTTCTTTAACTGGATGATTGAGCATGCATCAAGCCCTTTTTATCTCCTCAAACATATCTTCTCTCCACTTTCTCATCATCAGACACCTTTGCCAGTAAGGTGGCAGCCATTCAGGACCAATATGCCGATGCCTCCATTGGAAATGTGACGGGGAGCAACGCCGTCAATGTCTTCCTAGGTATTGGCGTGGCCTGGTCAATCGCTGCTGTCTACCACTACACCCAAGGTCAGGAGTTCAAGGTCAGCCCTGGCACACTGGCCTTCTCCGTCACACTCTTCACCATCTTCGCATTTATCTGCATCGCTGTGCTCATCTACCGCCGCCGACCGGAGATTGGCGGGGAGCTAGGTGGACCCCGTATCCCAAAGATCCTCACCACTTGCTTGTTCTTCAGCCTGTGGTTAATGTACATCGTCTTCTCCTCCCTGGAAGCCTACTGCCATGTAAAGGGCTTCTAACAGTGCCACTCCAGACCCTCTTCAGGACTTTTCTGTTGGATTCTAGGTTGCTGCATATACCAGTGGGCTATTGTCAAACATTTGCTGCATATCTAAAGGTTATAAGAGGGATTGACCTGAATGGATTCGCTGTAGTTCAGTTCACATTCTTCACGATCATGATCATGAACAGGCACATAAAACAAAATAAAATACATTTTAAAAAACATCTTGAATGGGTTGGGGTTACAATCATACTGGGTGGCTTTTTTAAGGGTTTGAATAAAATCTAGTGACTTAGCAGTTTCTATAATTTGTTACTTGTCTGAAAGTTTAGATTGATGAACATTTCAACAGGTTTCTAAAAAGTTTTGTTTGTTCTTTTTTCACCTATCTCTGAATATCGGAGTTCTTTAAGGTTCTACTAAAGGTATGTGCACATTGCTCGAGAGCTGTCTGCCACATCAGACGTGATACAACCACTGGTTGCTGTGGGAAAATGTCTATTTCCTGACTGATTTGCAGTGGTTGCTGGTGATTTCTGCCTCTCACTGGGTGAAATTAGATGCAAAAAAAGGTTTGCACCAGAAAACTCAGAGTGATTGCTTTGGTTGCTACCAGGTTGCCATGGGGAAATGTAGTTTTTCACATTTGTCTTCAAATCCTTGCAAATTCCCAGCAACACCCACTGGAAGTTCAGAAAGTTTGCCTTTAAAGTAATAAGACCACGACAACTGCCATCAGCCTCCAGCAACAACTTACAACCAGTGGTTTAATACTGCAGTTTCCCTCACAAACAGATGGTTGCAGCCGCTCTCTAGGCCTGTGTGACCTGAGTACTATTCACCTGATTCTACAGTATCACCATGATCCAAAATGGCAGACAAGTAAGCGTCACATGGTTGGGGTCACATATTTGCAAACCCTCAGTGAGAGGCTCAAAACCTCTTTGATGGCTTTCTAAAGGCTCCGACAGTACCCGATGGACTCTCTTCTGCTGTGAAGGATCCCTGAAGGTTCTAGTGGAACCCTGAGAACTGAAACTGACTGACTCTGGTGTCCATATTGAACTGTTCTCTGGCTGCTGAGCAATGGTGACTACTTTCATTCTCACATACCTCCCAACCATGTAAAAAATCCATCCGAACCTTTCAGCGATGTCTAATGTAAACTATTTAATTTTGACGTGCATGGACTTTAAACCACATCACGAGTAGCCGTGGCGATTAAGGAGAACCGGAGTGACTTTTAGTGTTTTAGGTGACTCAGAGGGTAGTGTTGCACCTACATTAATATCTGCACTGAGTTTGAATAAAGGGAGAGTTTAATCAGAGATGCTGTGAACAGCAGCTGGCTTGAGTTGGACCTGAGCTGCTGCTTCAGTGGAGTCAAACACTGAGGAAATAACGATGTATGCTTGAGTGTGAGTTCCTACACCGATGACAGAAATCTGTTAGCAAAGACAAAATTCTGTCATGTGATTGGCTGCTTGGGTGATGTAAACATTAGTTGTGTCTTCATAATGCAGTGTCTTTGTTTCAAGTATTAAAGTAGAGTGTCAGTAAATCGTTCTCCTCTTTGACTGGATCACAGAAATGTCTGCTCAAATCCAAGGCATCAATTTCATGTCAACAAAGAGCAGAATATTATAAATGATACTACAATATTATACATGTATTATACTAAACGAGGGCTGCGATGTAAACCTGACAGGTGCATCGATAGCTCACAGTTAGGGAGCTAGGTAAGAGAAAAGCAACAATTTCAGGTGTGTTTATTGATATTTTACAAAACCAACGTCCCTGTGAAGGGTTAAAGCTCTACTGTATGACAAACTGCTGACACAAACATCGGAAAAAAACACAAACACCGATGACACAAGGTTAAAGGCTGAGCTTTGAGGACTGTTGGTTCTATATGACCATTAGCTCTCTGAGGAATCAGAATGTGAAACTTTTGGTTTTGTTTGTTAAAAAGTTCTCTGAAGACACAAAATAAAGTTTATGTAACTGTAACTGACATGAATATAAAACTATTCAAGCTTTTCCAACAAAGCTTTCTCTAAGGGTTCCTGGCTGTTCGCACCTTTGATGACAGACCTCACAGGGTTAAAACAGTCACACCACACCGTTGGTTTTGCATGTTTGTAGCTGTCTCTGCTGTTTTTGTCTCTTTGTGGACCCTATGTCCCCTCTGGGATCTTTTTCTCTGTGTTTTTGTTACAGAAATGTTCAGAGTCACTTCAAACAGAGGCTCTGGCCAATTTTAATGAGTTCCACTGAAAGACTACTCCTTAAAAATCCAATTAACCAACTCATCTGAGCCATATATAAAAGATGCTATTATTAACATTAATATTAATACAGGACAAACATGTGCGCATTACTTACTCCGTGTCAGACACATCCATCACATAAAAAACTTTCTGATGAGGTACAAGTATTTCTACTCCAACATGATGTGAGAGAAAAAGGCAAACAAGGTTTCTGCTGCTCTGCTGACACTGAGAGGACGAGGAGGGGTTACAGGTTTACTGCCCATCATGACCAGCAGCTCAACACGATGCGTCCGCAGGGAGGTCATGTGATCCGGACAACGATGAGAGCGAGCAAGGTCAGGGTTTGTTGTATCCAAAGATTCCAACAGGAAAGTGTTTGACGTGTGTCGGCCACTGAGCTGCCAGCTGGAAAAACTTTACGTCATTCCACTCCACGCCGTCGACGGACACTGAGAGACACAAGGAGGAATTCAGTTCAAGTCATGCAGCGCCAAATCAAAGTCACCTCAAAGTGCTCTACACTGTAATCTTGAAAGTAGAGATAGTGTCTGTCTCCTGAATCCAAACTGGAAGCTGGTTCCACAGAAGAGGGGCCTGAAAACTGAAGGCTCTGCCTCCCA
>NC_138944.1:700000-832500 GCF_965226115.1 Aulonocara stuartgranti | reverse complement strand
AAACCTATGTACAATAATGCAATACTGCAAGTTTTTATTTAGTTATCATCGCGCTCTGTCAGAAAAACATTATTACACTGGTACACGCTGAATTCTACCGCCAGCATGGCGTGGCTTCTGCTTGGGACGCATTGTTCTGAACAGCTGGGAGGATTTTAACCACAAATAAACGGGTTCAGAGCGACAAAGTACCAGCTGTGCTGCGGCGCTTTCCTTCAACACGGCTTTGCTCAGTGGCACCAAGTGTCCAGCAATCGAAAGCAGACCGAAGGCAGAACCATTACAGGGGTCAGAACTTGAGTGGTGGAGGTTTACAGCAAAGGAGAAAAACTATATTTGTGCAACAAACACAAAGAGGAAGTGACTGAAGTGTTTGATAAGCATTCCCTACTCTCCAGTCAGATCCTGATGCTGAGGGGAACATACCTCTTGTGTTTGCAGGTCAGCATGGCCTCGGAGATCGGACACAGGTGAGAAACAGCCGCTCCGGCCAAATACTGAGAAACCCGACTGGCTACACCCACAGGATCTGTCAGAAACAAACCACATCACATCCTGTGGTTTTTATCCTGGGTCCAAAAAACACTTGGAGAGGTTGGATTTGTGTTTGTGCGTTTGAAGAGACAGAGCTACTCTCAGCCAGAGCAGCATGCTTCAACCAGTAAATGACACAAAGAAGAGGCCAAACGACAGAGTCTCATCTCATATAAATGCTTGTTTTACTGAAACCAGCTCATTAAACTGCTGCTAAGATGTCAGGCTGCAATAATTGTGAGGAAACCTACCGAGAGGAGGCGGCTCCGGGCGTCCAAACAGCTCCCTCCAGCCGGCATCCATGAACAAACCGCTGAACTTCCCATCCAGGGAAGACAGGTACTTGGCCAGCGGGTGGACTCCTGCAGAGAAACGCATTAGAGGAAGGTTCATGAGCCAAAACATGCTGTCCACCAGCCTAATGAGCTGCCTCACATGAACTCTACATAGCTTTAAGGAGCTCTACTCAGATCTAAAGAGAGCTGTGGATCTTTAAGCTTTCACCAGCAGCTACTGGAAACGCAGCTGGTACGAGTAAAGTTCTCACTGTGTCAGGGGAAAGGATGTAAGAAGCTTTAGGTCTTTACCCAAAACTCAACACATGAAGCACCTGCTCACTGATCCATGTCGGGGTCATTGGTCAAAAGAAGGAATGTAGGTCACTCCATCTGTAACCTGACAAATTTAAAACACTTTCTGATCAAATGTCTCTGATTTCAATACAATTTTTTATCAAGTATAAACATAGAGAGATGGAGAGTGAATGAATGAATGGTGGTGAAAATGAAAAAAAGGAAACAGAATGTAAGAAAGGGTTAGAGCACAAGTAGAAAAGTGCACTGGGTCACCAACTGCTGCACCTGCACTGGGATAAGACCAGCACCCCTATTCCCCACAGCCCACCACGGCGGGGAATAGTGGATCCAGGGCCCACAATGACAACACCCCACAGCACCATCTGCATGCTGTGACCGGTCATCCACTCAATCGACAACAGACACACAGAAAAGGAACGAGACGGGACGGTCCGAGTCGGAGTCAAGTCTCCTCTTTGGACTTAGGTCTTGACATATCCTCTGCCAGACACTCTGAACAGGCGTCCAGGACCATGCAGCACGCATGCAGCTATCAGCAGAGATGCCTGTGCAGGGGTTTCAGGCTGGAACACCAGAACATCCTTTGTCTGGTATCCGGTTGTTCAGTCTGACGTCACTAGCCGTGTCTGGGTCTAAACTCCGCTGCAGGTCCATATATCAAACATCACTGTGGCATTACTGAGAGTTGAAAAACTGTCTAAAGTCTTTCATCTTTAATAAAATGATCAGCGTTCTGCTCTACCAGGTGTAACAACTGAGTTTAACATCCAGGCATCCATGAAAACGGAATTTATGACATTTAACGGAGTTAGAAGTTAGCAGGGAGTTAGCTCGCTAGCTTCTATCTAAATACAATATAGCATGTCCTGACTGCGGGGTTTTGGAAACAAATTAAAACGTACAGCTCTGTTATCACTTCCAACATAAATGAAGACAGAAAACTAAACAGCAGTGACGTTTGTAGGGTTACTGAAGTTTGGCTAGCTGGTATATAATGATGTGCTACGTGACCGCTAGCGACACAGCTATGTTAGCATAATATAAACAAGCTAACTTTTTTTCCACTCGATAAAAGTTAACGTGAGTGTTCTCGGTGGTCAGGAACAAATGTAATCGCATGGCAGGATGCTGTAAACGGACCAAACTTCAGCCAGGAGAACAACTGAGATAATCCATCCACAATACGAGGTTAGTCATTCATATACTGCTGCATGGGCTGGGCTGTAGTTACATCCTAAGGGTTTAAAAACTGAGCTTAAATAAATGATTAGCGGTAATAAAAGCCGAGGGAGGTCAACAGGGATCACTGACTGTTTTAGGAGCTTTTTGAGATTAAATAGAAGAAAATACAAAACATTAAACATGTTAACAACACAAAAGCCATATTAAACGCAGACTACTTTAGGCCCGGAAGTAGGATTCATCACGTCATCACTTAACGACCGGATTGTGTGTCAAACTGAGAGTTTTGTACTGTGTATTTGGGACATTAGTCATCGTGACTCCACATGTTTGTGTCCAGATGTTTTGACCTGGGTTGATGCATCATCGACAGCAGCTCCCTGTCCTAACACGTCTGTAGGTTGTGAAAGAAACGCATCGAGTTACACAAGCAATAATTGTATTTCCTCCAGGATGTTACAGTCACGTATAAACCTGTAATATGGAAGCTCATCAAACAGCAGCTCTGGTTTTGGATGAATGGCTTTCATCTCTAAAATAAATGCAAGCTTTTATTAGCCTCACATAAATGATAGAAATATACTGGTCCCAGCACTGTGACTTACAGGATTGGCTTTTTGGATTTAAAGGTCAGTTCTTCCAAAGTGATTTGCATATTTTTGTCTCTATCAACTCCTGCGAGGGGATCCTTTATGAACAATCTCTGTGTCTGTATTCACTGCTGCATGCACTGTGTGCTTTCAGAAGATATTTTCTGAACACCTGAATGAACAGGACGAAGGAGCCGTGAGTCCAATGAGATGTAAAAAGGCTTTGAGGAGCTGCTTTATTAAATCGTCTGTGACTTCACCTGTCCAAGCAACTGCTTTTAAACCGTCACATTAAGACTCAAAACATTATTATAGAAATAATGGTTCACTTCTCTCTGTTTTCTCCACATAGAGATGTTACTGTGGATAAAGAGAAACCATTTCTTTGTTTTAAAGCAGTTTGGTGAACACTGATTACTTTGGCACATTCACAGTAAGAGGAGCACACTTCCTGGAAACACTGACTGCTCTGGAGCATCTAAAATACGTGCCAGTCAAAACCATGACAGCTAAGATAAATAAATATAAGTCCCACATTTGAGCACACAGTAATAAAAACTTCACATTGTTAAAGAATGGTGTATTTGTCATGGTTAGCAGGGCAAACCCAAGACTCAGGCACTACTGATATGAAGGAGCTTTATTACAGTTTTTCTCAGTTGCTTTGGTGCATTTCTCATAACAGAATTAAACTTTGCACAATAGTTAGTTCAACCTCCACAACATGTAGTCGTTTTGGCACAACCTTGTGGCGGTTTCATGTTCAAGGCAAATGCCTTTGGACATGAAGCAGTTGAGTAAGTACAAATATCTAAAGAATGGTCACTTTTGACTTGCTATTCATCACTATCTCCTTGCTTTTATCATCCATCCATCCATTCGCTTCCGCTTATCCTTTTCAGGGTCGCGGGGGGCGCTGGAGCCTATCCCAGCTGTCATAGGGCGAGAGGCGGGGTACACCCTGGACAGGTCGCCAGTCTGTCGCAGGGCCAACACACAGAGACAAACAACCATTCACACTCAGATTCACACCTAGTGGCAATTTGGATTATCCAATTAACCTATCCTCGCAAGCTGCATGTCTTTGGACGGTGGGAGGAAGCCGGAGTACCCGGAGAGAACCCACGCAAACACGGGGAGAACATGCAAACTCCACACAGAAAGACCCCGGCCTGATGTTGGAATTGAACTCAGGACCTTCTTGCTGTGCGGCAACAGTGCTAACCACCGTGCCATCTCCTTGCTTTTATCATGAATGTCACAATTATTTATACTTGTACCGGCTGAATAGTCATTGTCCTTACAACTAATAGTCTTCATTTCATTGCTTGTGTCAGTGCACTCAAAATTGTTGAACATCTTGTCAAACAATTTGTACACCCATTTTGAAAACCCTATTTTTAAGGAGTTTCCATGAAAATCTCCATAAATTACTTTTCTCAGGTGAACCTTATCTCACACTAATGAAAATTGGTGTGTGTTACTCTTACTTGCAACCAATGAAAAGCCTCTTCAAGGTTCAAGGTTCTTTATTTGTCACATGCATAGTTATACAAGTATAACACACAGTGAAATGTAGTCTGACACGCTCCTCGACATGTGCAAAAATTGGGGGTGTAGAGGAAGAACATTATATATATATATACATACATATAGTATATACACTGGGTGAATGTGCAGTAGTAGCAGCAAGCAGGTGAATTCTGTACATTAATATGAATAGACATTGACTATTTTACAGGATAGACAATATAAACATATTTAAAATTAAAGGAATTGAAATGTACATTGTGCCTTGGTTTAGTGTCTGGAAGAGTCCTGACTCAGTCAATTATAGATGATGTGAGAGGGCGGGTGTGTGTGTTTAGGGCACGGATGGCTTGGGGATAGAAGCTCCTCTTGAGTCTCTCTGTCCTTGCCCGGAAGATGCGGAACCTTCTACCAGATTGCAGAAGTTGGAACAGTTTGTTGCCAGGATGGGACGGGTCCTTCAGTCTTCTACCCAGTCACAGGTGAATCGCGTTACAGTATCCCCTGCTCTACAAGTATATATATAATGTAAACCAGGATTGGCATGAGGTGCATACTGAATCTACAAAACTGCAGAACATGGAACGTCAGCCTTGTGGAAGAGGGGTGAGGATCGGTGGAGGACGAGGACAAAACCGGGCAAGAAGAGGCCAACCACATAGACACGTTCCTGACGAAATCAGGGCAACACTTGTGGGTCATGTGATAAACCATGGCCTCACAATGGCCGAGGCTGGTCGAAGGGTGCAGCCAAATGTTGGGAGAACTACTGTAAGTTCTATTATTCAGACATTTCGTCGGGAAAACAGGTGAGCATACTGTAATGTAGTTATTCAGCACAAACTAATTTGCTCTGCACTTTCATAGTCATACAGGAGATTTGCATTAGGACATGACCTTATAGATCTTTACATATAGACGTACTGTAACTGAAGCGCAGACTTGGTGTGGCATAGTGTGCTGTGGTACAATACAGTAATGCTGTAAAGAAAGGAGTTTAGAATGATAGTCCTGTAACCATTACTGTAAGCATGTTTGCGTTTATTTATGTTTGTGTTTTTTCATCTGCATCTCAAAAAGGACTGCCAGACAACCTAGGAGAGGTGGAAGAGGTCCACTTTTGACTCCACAGCAAGAGGAAAGAATTTGTGCAATGGTGGCTGCAAACAACGCTTTGAGACTGAGAGAAATACAAAGAGCTGTCGTAGAAGATGACACCATCTTTGGAAATATTCAGTCAATATCAATGCCCACCATAGACAGAGTCCTCAGACGGAATGAAATGTCCATGAAGCAATTGTACAAAGTACCATTTGAACGGAACAGTGAAGGAGCTCCGTCACCAGTATGTACAGGTAAAACATGTTTGCATATGTACCTCTGTTTACTGTAAAAGTTTAGGCCATGTACTGCACTTACATTTATGCATGTTACTGTAATCCTATTCACAGTTCAAACTGTACAATCTGTTGTGCCAAATGCACCATTACAGACTTTTTTATTCTCATCCTTTGGATAGCGTATCCTGGAATTGGAGGCCAGGGAACCCCTGCACACGTTTGTATATCTTGACGAAGCTGGATTCAATCTCACAAAAGGCAGACGGCGTGGACGAAAGAGCCACCATTGATGTCCCAGGCCAACGAGGAGGAAATATTACAATGTGTGCAGCAATCTCAGAAAATGGCGTTCACACCCATATTCCTCGTATTGGTGCATACAATACACAACACCTGTTGGCTTTTCTGGACGCTCTTTATCGGGCCCTAATCCCACAAAATGAAAGGGATGATCCTGGTGACAATCGGACAATGTATGTAGTGGTTTGGGATAATGTTAGCTTCCATCACTCTGCTGTAGTCAGGCAGTGGTTTGCAGCACACAACAGGATGCTTATGGAGTTTCTTCCTCCTTACAGTCCATTCCTAAATCCAATTGAGGAGTTTTTCTCTTCCTGGAGGTGGAGGGTATATGACAGGCATCCACATACCCAAATGACCCTGCTAGCAGCTATGGATGCAGCTTGTGATGACATCACAGCATCGATAGAGCTGACATTCGCTGCGATGTTGATGCAAATATGTGGGCAGACAGACGGGAGCGTCTAGATATCAATGATTGATATGCAGCAGTGTCTGTTTTTCAGTTTTTTGTTTCATGACTACTGCAGTAAGGTTTACTGTCTAAGTGAGTTTGTTTGCTGTAAAATGTTTGATTTGCTGTATTTCCCCAGTTGCACAAAGCTGTGAACAGTTTCAATTAAATATTATCAAGAGTGCAGAGGAAGTGTCTTGATTTTTCTTTACAATTTCTGGTTTTCAACATGCCGTGCATGCTGTCCAGACTTGACATGTCATTGGGAAGCACCTACAAAGAACTCCGTCACAATGAGAACATGTTCAAACCATTTGATTTTGTGACCAAAGGTGCTGGTGTGATGACTTGTAATTGTGACGCCCTGACACTTTGATATAAGTACTTGCTTTTGATGAATATATCATCTGTTTTGATTAAGGGACTTGCTTTTGAAGCATTGACTACTTATTTTGAGCAACTGACTTTTCTTTTTGATGAAGTACCAAAGCAACTGAGAAAAACTGTAATGGAGAGTGAACATATAACAAAGGTGAGGGTGGCGGAAACAGAACTGAGAAAACTAAGCAAACGCAAACCTTGATGCAGGGAGACAGAGGATGATGCAGGGAAAGAACACACGGGGCTTAAATACTCACAGGAGTAATCGTGGGATGGGATACAGGAGGGGAACACAATGCTCCTTTCAAAACACTGCAAATTGTCACGTTTATGAATAAGTAGATTGGGTGAAATTTGGCTGACGAGACACAGACGTAAGGCTGACAACACTCACATGAGACAGAGACCTTCAGAATAAAACAGGAAACTCACAGACACAGAACCCGACAAGACACTGAACTTAACAGATTCACGAGCAGACGGTGAGTGACACCACACAGACAGAGGGAACACAGAGAAGTGTGAGCACAGAACAGAAGCCAAACAAATGGCAAACCTCAACAAAAGACATAACAGAATAAACAAGAACATCGAATAATATAAAGAAATACAAAATGCTGAGTCGTCACACTCAGGGCCGTGACAGTGTTTCTGAATGATATATATTTAATAAATCTGCAAACTAACAACTGCACAATACTTGTTACAATTAAATTATTTGTAACAAAAATGAAGAAAATGTCATTTTCACCCAACTTTTACGCTGAACAAATACAAAAACCAAATGATCAGTAGATATAGAACAAATACTGGCGTCTCCAGACGGTACTCTCATCGCAACTGAGACAATGATTTAGTGAAATGTGTGTATGTTTCGTGTGTGTGTGTGTGTGTGTGATAGGCGCACCAATAGGGATGATGAGAAAGCGGATGTAGCTCAACCAATCAGACGTCTTGCTGGCCAGCTGCTCGACGAAGCAGCAGAGCACTGTGGTCAGGTAGCTCTGATCTCCTCCCACTGCCACCTTCATGGTGGGCGGAGTCTGCGAGTTGCAGTTACAGCTGCAGAAACGGATTCAGGTCAGAGAGAATATATATTCATACATATATGTATGCAAACTTGTTTATAATCAAATGAATTTTTTGACGTAAGTATGCAGGACAGGATTCAGAGCTCAGCCAGATTCAAACACTGATGTCTGTGCAGAATAAAAGTACGGATGTTCTTACAATCTCTGGATGCGTCCGATGATGGCGCTGAAGGCGGCCTGAACATCAGCCGTTGAAACAGTGCAGACGATTGGCTGATCGAAGAGAACCTCAGAGAGATACTAAGGAGGGACAGCGCAGACACAAAGACACGTTGGGCTCTGAACGATCATAGAAACTGAACTCAGCTTGATTCAAACCCCTGAAAGACAGAAAAAGGATGCGTACCTGTCCCTGCCAGTCTGTGGTGTTGATCAGGATAATGGAGTCAGGTATCTGATCATCAGAGAACAGGATGTGGTTCAGCTGATCCAAAACCGACTTTCTAGCTACCTAAAAACAAGCACCAGTCTTTAGTATCAGATATGAAGTACTGCAGTTCCTCTAGTGCCCACTTGAGGCCCCAAACGTGAATCGGTACAGCGACTGTGTCTATCTTTCACTTGGAGATAAGTTATCTGAATTTCAGTAGGGGGGCCAGACCTCAAACACCCCCCTCCTGGTTCGCTGTCTATCTGTGACCGCCCCTGCACTTTAAACTGTGTTTTCTCGTTTTGGTGCCCGACCAACATCCTTTTTTCAATTCATTCACTTCTCATTAGTAAATGCACATCTGCCCAGCCCGGAAGCTAACACCAGTCTCCTCTGAGGGCCCCAAAACGGAGCCTCAATTCATCCTCACGCCATCCGCCATTATCACGAGAAACGGCGTGACAACAGGATGTGGTCCCAGCTAAAGAAATACAGGTAAGACAGACAGTTCACTCTGACCCTGAACCTGAATCTGACCCTCTGCAGGCCATCAAACAACACGGCATCCTTTCATTCCTAACATGTTACTCGTCGACATCAGAGATATCCAGCACGATCTTTCCCATTGAGACCTGACGTGTTTCAAAGTGTTACATTTCTGAGAGCAGTGTACACATCTGCAATTTTCTGTATGGATGAAAAGGAGGCGGATGGCACAGTGACGTCGCACACACACACAGATAATGAGGTGACGGCATGCAGCATCAGTGATTTTAACACCAAAACAGGAGCAACACTGACACCTGGTGGTGGAACATGTTCCTGCTGACACTAAGGCCCCTTTTCCATTAGTGCCTGCGTGGATCGACTGGGCACCACTCGACTGGAATTGACTGGTTTTCCACTACAATCCAGTACTCAGGTACTCAGCTCAAGGGTTGTCAGGTCCTGTGTGGGGTGATGGAGCACCTCTTCAACCTGAACCTGAGGCTGGGGAGAGTCCCACAGCTCCCACATGGATCCTGGACTACCTCCCCGACCGACCACAGTATGTGAGGACTCAGGCCTGTGTGTCGGACAGGGTCGTCTGCAGTACAGGGCCCCACAGGGAACGGTTCTGGCTCCGTTCCTCTTCACCATCTACACTGCGGACGTCTCCCACAACTCCACCCAGTGCTTCCTGCAGAAGTTCTCTGACGACTGCAGGCGGCCCATCACTGATGGGGACGACAAGGATACAGAGGTCTGACCCAGGACTTTGTGGACTGGTGCCAGCCGAACTACCTCCAGATCAACACCAGTAAAACCAAGGAGCTGGTGGTAGACTTCCACAGGCACAAACATCCCCCACTGCAACCACTGAACGAACATCCAAGTTATGGACATCGGAGGTCTTTCCTTCCGTCAGCTGTCAGACTCTACAACAAAGACTTTACAGATGACCACACACGTGCAGACAGACACACACATCCCATACACAATGGTAACTTTCGCCCTGTATCCCTGATGTGCAATATTACCAAGTGCAATTGGTAGCATGCAGGCTGATGACATCACATTTTAGTCTCTGCTCGGATCACCTTTCCCGGCTGAGAAGGTGCTAAAAATCGATCCGACTAGCTACTAATAAAAAGAGGCTTAAACCCCTGGAACTGACGCTTTCTCACCTGTGGAGCAGGTATCCTGCAATCAGACGATGTCCCACTGTCGATGCTGCTCGTTCGGTCCATGCCTCTCGAGTTCTGTCTGTCCTTCATAGCGATGATCCACGTGTGGCGAGACGACTGACTTCCCGTGTTACTGCAGGAGGAGCACACAGGTGTATGAGGCGTTTTTACACAGCTGTTCATACCTGTAGGAGCTCAAACATTACGTGTGTGTGTGTGTATACCTTGGTGACATGTGTGTCTGAGACTCTGTTTTACATAGTTTGGCAGCTGGGCCTGTGTCTGTTCCCATGGCAACATCATCTTCCGGTTTCTGTGGAAAACAAGAAGAAGAACTTTATCTGTCCATGAAGCCAGATAACACACACCAATGAGTTAAACTGCAGGAATGTCTTAAAGACATAAAGACCTGGATGGCCGCTAACTTTCTGCTTCTTCATTCAGATCAAACTGAGGTTATTGTACTCGGCCCTGAAAAGCTTAGAAATATGGTATCTAAGCAGATTCTTACTCTGGATGGCATTACCTTGGCCTCCAGTAACGCTGTGAGGAACCTTGGAGTCATTTTTGACCAGGACATGTCCTTCAACGCACATATTAAACAAATATGTAGGACACATGTTGTCACTGTCAGAGCTCATTACTTGAGTTAACGGCTTGATGGCTCGTAAACTCTTACGTGAGCTCGTCTTGGAGTAGAAGATGGAGAGGGGGTGCTCGGCTGATTAATTTACTTTGGGTAAGGTAGCGATAACGACTGTGTTGATTTCTGAAACAAAGAGAGGTGATGGTGAGCAGTCTTGGAAGGGCTGGTTGAACTGAAAGCCTTCGCTTGGAGAGTTGTTTTGAATTCTGTGTCAAGGGGGGAGGGTTTAAATGATGCTAGTGATTCAAGACTCAAGATTCTTTATTCGTCACATGCATAGTTATACAAGTACATGTGGTTAGTAAAGAAGGTTGAATCTTGAATCACTAGCATCATGTGAAAGCACATGAGAAGTGAAGGGATGCCTTGAGGAATTTTGTGCACGACGGAGTTCAGATAAAAGGAGATGGATCGACGTAGCAGACCGGATTATTGGCTGGCAAGAAAAATGCTAGAAGGTTTTCCAGAGCAGCATTTGGTCTCTTTGAAGCGCCGCCATGACATTCAGAGTGTTTGCGTTTCTTGGATTGCTGGGAGGGAAACCGATGAAGCAGAGCTGTGTAGTCCTTCATCTGAGGTGCTGACGGACGCGATTGTAAGCAAATGGAAGGGTGAGTAAGATTATGTTACTCGTGTAAGATAAGCTGTGTTAAAGACTTTCTCGAAAGGTGTTTCCACGAAAACAAGAACGGACAAGTTGTAGAGCTGGGGATGTGTATATAGACAAGAACTGGAAGGGGCGTGTTTGGAGGCGTGGCCCCGCTCCTGAAATTCAGATCATTTATTTCCAATTATTATTAATCTCAGTCTCTCTTCCACAGCATGTCTTTATCCTGTCTTCCTTCTCTCATCCCAACCAATCACAGCAGATGGCCCCGCCCCTCCCTGAGCCTGGTTCTGCTGGAGGTTTCTTCCTGTTAAAAGGGAGTTTTTCCTCCCCAATGTCACCAAAGTGCTTGCTTACAGAGACCCGTAAGACGTCTCTGAAAACGTCGGAGCACTTTTGCAAATATAGACAGATATTTGAAGTTTACACAGCCCGAAAATATCTTACAAGTTTATTTTGTGACCATTTGTGAGTGATAAGAGTAATATTAAAACTAAGTAGCTGCTGCCATTGTTGGAAAGGATAGGTTGGGCCACGAAGGATGCATTTGGAGCAGCCTTCGAATTGGGACTGCCTTCGTCGCCTGGCTCGTCACCTATCCCAGAATTCATAGCGCGGCCCAGTCAATTCCAGTTCCCAACAATGGCAGCAGCTACTTAGTTTAAATATTACTATTATCACTCACAAATGGTCACAAAATAAATGTGTAGCATATTTTCAGGCGAGAATGCAGCTGTGTAAACTTCAAATATCTGCTCGCTTTATCAAGACACCACATATTTGCAAAAGTGCTCCGACGTTTTCGGAGACGTCTGTTACCCACCAGTTTGATGTTTTGCGAGATCTCGCAAAAGTTTTGCAAAAGTTTACCTTCATTTTTTTCCTGCCATGTCCCTTGCAGGGCTCCGTACTTGCTCATAGGGGGTCATATGATTGATGGGTTTTTCTCTGCATGGATTATCGTAGGCTCTACCTTACAATATAAAGAACAAGTGTGTGTGTCTTTGTGTGTGTGTGTTTCAGATTCACCCTCGGCCCGGTCTCCTCTCCTTTCACCTCCTCAGAGTCTCCTCGTAGATCTGCCGCCTGTGTAACAACAGCAGGATGCAGTTACACAGCTTGATCTGCAGGGGGCGACACAGCTTCTAAAGCTGCATCCATCATACACCGATGTCTCCTGACAGGAGCTTCAGGTTCTGGATGTTCACATGATGATGCTGTGTTTCACTCACGGCTGCAGTCCGTTCTCTCTGCTGACTCCCGATCTCAGTCTGAGAGCTCGACTGAGAGACGTCCTCGAAGAACGGCCTGCGGGTGGAAAACAGCCAGCATAGTCACCACCTCACACCTCAGATAGACTCAGAATTGCGATGGGACACTAAAAACACACAAATATGTTTGACTAACATTTTGACTGGAGGTCAAACTTCCTGTCCAGCTTGACGAGCTGTGAACGCAGACAGGTGTGTTTCAGGCTCACCTGAGCTTGGGTTTGGGAGTGCTCTGGATGCTGTCGTTGTCGTCCAGCTCAGGGCCGCTGTCGCTCGGGTTGTAAACTTCCAGGCTGTCGTACAGGAGGTCCAGGTTCTCCTCGGCCTCCTGACTCTGACCCACGGGGTCCGAGTCCAGAACCTGCAGGAAACGAGCCAATTGGGGTCACGAAACAGAGGTCCTACTTTTTACAACTCATGTCCTACAAACCAGGTTATGGTTTTATTTTCACTGATGTCAGCAGCAAAGCTGTGTTTGATTCAGTTACTCAGTCGACAATAAAAAGTCTTTTTCAACTCTGATCCTGGGTTCTTCACTCAGTATTGTTACTGAAGGATTTTCTGACAAAATATCGAGCTGGAAACGTCAAGAAGAACCAGTACAAGGACGCTGACAGCAGTTCTGATGAAGTCCCAGAGGTCCAAGGAAGCAGAGAGCTGATCCTGAGGACACCAAACCAGAAACCCTGCACAACTTAACTGTTCCTACAAAGTTCTAACCAGAACGGGCGACTGTCACCGGGACACCAGTTTAAAATAAACAGCTCTACCTGAAGTTCCTCCAGATGGAGTTTGAAGGTAATGAAGGTGAGTACCAACCTCATCACTGACTTTGAATCTCTTTAGCAGAGCCACAAACTTCTGCTTAAAGTTCGGCTGCTGAATGACAGAAAACAGAAGAAAAGTGAAAAAGACAGCTTCGGCCCCTCAACCATCAGCTGCTCTGATTGGTCCTTACCTGAGTCAGCGAGGATGTTCGCATCATTTTCCTGTGAGACGTCTTAATCTTTCCCCGGACATCCTCGTCATCATCAAACATGTCCTGAGGGGAAAAAAGAGGCTCATCGAGCATTTGTTTCAGTGAAATCCTCCACAAATGCTCAAAGTGAAAGTCGTGGTTTCATAGCCTGCGCACAAAATACAATAATCAGAAAAAGAGAGCAGCGTGGACCCACTGTTGCTCCTCTCGTACACCTGTTGTTGATTTCATGAACACCAAAGCCTCTGTTACTGAACCACATCCATATCCCCGAAGTTTAACTGACTTCATGCTGTACCCAGAGCTGCTTTATAAGATATAAAGGTGAGGTCACCTGAGGCAAGACTGCGTCGTCACTTCCTTCCTGTTCAGAGGAGAAGCTGTCGTCATCGTCCTCCCAGTAGTTCTCCACATCAGGAGAGCGGTCTGTTTGCACACACACACACACACACACACACACACACACACACACGCACACACACACACACACACACACACACACACACACGCACACACACACGCACACACACACACACACACACACACACACGCACACACACACACACACACACACACACACACACACACGCACACACACACGCACACACACACACACACGCACACACACACACACACACACACACACACACACGCACACACACACACACACACACGCACACACACACACACACACACACACACACACACAGCTCATTTTGTGGCAGTAGCGACACCTGCAGCCATTTTCTGTGAACAGGTGACCTGATGTGTGTTTCATTTACAGAGTGATGTCACAGCTCTCAGCAGTGACATCATCACAGACTGCTGTGAGTGTGTGTGTACATTTGAAAACTGGGATGTTACAATACTGATGGGGACAAAGTGCCCGTCCCCACGAGCCACAGTTAGGCGATGGTGAGGGTGAGGGGCTCGGGAAAACATTGTGTCAGCTAGGTGTCCTCACTAAGATATGAAAACAAAAATGTGTGTGTTGTGCCTTTACATGTACTCTATTACTCTATGTCTGACCAATCAGTAGCCAGTTTATAACAAGTACCTGATGCAGGGATGGTCAGACTCTCTGTCCTCCTACCTGAGGCCTTGCCCTTGTTGCCATGGTGACCAGTTGTGTCCTCTATTTCTATTGGATGGCTGCAGAGAGTATGAACGCTCAGTTCCGCCGCACGCACAGAAGCATCCTTCAGGTTGCTATGGAGACCGAGTATGTGGGCACCATCTGTTGGACGCTGCATCACCTGGGACACACACACATTTTTAAACTTTTCCGTCCCATCTCACAGATCTGACGACGGCTGCTGGAGAAACAAAATCTTGTGGTGTAATTTTGCTGACGGGGAGATCTTTGAGCTAAACGTGCTACACGCTGTGGCGAGAGTTCCCGATGCAGCAGAGCTTCCTGTCGTACCTCGGCCATGTTGACAACACCCACTGCGAGGGTTTTGTAGCCCAGGATGGTTCGGTTCTTGTACCTCTTCCTCCTCTGCAACATCACATGCAGACGGTTCACATCTCGCTTCAGGAAGTGAAGATACTGCATACACACACAATTTTACATCAGAGACAGGGGGCAGTGTGCGATCTGTGTGGTTCTTCATGCTGAGAAGGGAATTTTTGTTAAATGTGCAACCTGCAGGGAGAAGGTGAGCTCCAGGTCTGTTTCCATGAGGCCGTCGGGAGGAGGAAGGTACTCGTTGGATCTCAACGTCCGCTTAGAGCCCTGAGACACAGATCCAGGGTCAGATCGACAGCACAGGTGAGTGTCAGGCCGGCGACTGCCAGAATCTCACCTGGATTTTTACAGCGATGATGACGGAGCTGAGCTCTCTGTCCAGCTCCCTCAGAACCTTCAGCTTCTTCACGGTCAGAATGCAGAGCCTGCAGAGCACAGCAAACAGGAAGCAGCTTCACTGTCAACACAAACAGCAGCAGGTGTGAACAGACTGACAGCCTACAGACGAGATCACAGCACAAGTCTGATCAGCACCTGCAGCTAAACTTACTCCAGCTTCAAAGTCGGTGGAAACTCAGCAACTAAAGTTTCAGCAGATTATTACGGGCAAGCAGTTTGAAGACAATCACAAGCAATTCCTCTTGCCAACCGTCTGCATGTTGGTCTTCACTACATCCATGAACCTCCTCTGAGGTCTTCCTCTTCTCATCCTGCCTGGCAGCTCTGTCTTCATTATCCTTTGTCCAACATCCACCCTCCCTCCTCTCTCAGCCTCAGCTCCATCTGATTGGCTCACGTCCGTCCTGCTCGGCCTCCTGTCTGTCACACCAGCGCCTCTCTCTGTCCACGTGGAGATGAAAGCTAGTCTGTTTTTTTTCTTCTAAATTAGCTGCTAAAGCTTTAGATGGTTTCCAACACAAGTTTTTTTATTTCGCCTCTGTCAGTGCGCCCCAGGGTGGCTGTGGCTACAATGTAGCTGCCATCACCAGTGTGTGAATGTGTGTGTGGATGGGTGGATGACTGAATGTGTGAAGCGCTTTGGGGTCCTTAGGGACTAGTAAAGCGCTGTACAAACACCGGCCATTTACCATACTTAATCTGTTGCTCCCCAAAAGGCCCCTCCCTTCTTATTGCCGTTGTCCAGAAGCCATCAGAGGGGCAGCAGCCAAAGTGTGTTTGCTAAGAAAACAAACTGAAAACAGAATCAGTTCTTGGCTGAAAGCCTCTCAAATGCATCCAAGGATGCATCGGAGAGCAACATGGGGCTGCCCAAGGAAATTTGGCAGGGGATCGAACCACCAACCTGCTCAACCACCTGAGCTACAGACACCCCAGAAAATATCAGTAATTATCAGTAAATATCACACTCTGGGGCTGATTATCGAGGTTTTTATGCTGGAATGAAATAAATTTGTGACTCTGCTGACTAAAAAAAATCATGAAGGACAAAAAAGCATCTTAAACTGAGCATCCAGAGCCGTGTGATTCACCTCACCTTCATTTATCTCCTTCTTTTACACTCTGGCCATGTTTGACCCGGAGATCCATCACTTCAAATATTCCAGTCGTGTATTCCTGACGCATCGTGGAGGCGGGGCCTGTTTAACCTCCTCAGCTTCCCTTCAGCAGTGAGGTGGACGTGTTTAATAGAGCTGAGTCCTGAGGGAGCTGAGTGTGAGAGGCTGACCTCCTGAGACCTCATTACTGCGAGGTCATGCTGGGACTCGTCCTGTAGGCTGCAGCTTCCTGTCAACGCCGGCCAGCAGGAGCTAATCCTGCTAATCCTGCTAACAGTGCCACCTGAGCTCTGATCCGCCCTCCCGAGGACAGAAGGCTGGCTCTGCTGCTGAGGACGAAGATTCACACATTTCCTTCTCATTCGTGCAAAGACAGTGATGTGTAACACCAAATCTGATACACGGCCACTGTTTGCCACGTAGGCGGTGAAAAATAGATCCAAACTTTGTGTGAAGGATAGCTTCTGTTTTTAATGTGCCTGTGTGGGTGGATGACTTGTTTGTTTCGTGTGTTTTACCCTCACTTTCCACTTATTTGGTGCGTTAAGCTTTAGCCTACGACTGTTGTACATAAAACTGACAGTGACGCTCTCAGCTCCTGAAAAACGTCAGCCTCGACAGAGGGCACGCGCCAGCACAGGCCCCAGTCTGTAACAGGTTACTTGTCCTTCTACGTTCACATGCCGACCTGATGGTGGCGCTGTTATCTTTGATCAGATGCTTAAACTCAGGCACAGCGATGAGGGTCACTGTAACAGAGCAGCGTGATGATGAGGAGAGTTCATCATTTAAAAGCTGCTCTGCATGAAGACAAACACATCGATCGCTCTCATCTCGAGATTCAAGATCCTTTATTGGTCACATGCATAGTTATGCGAGTTCAACACGCAGGAAATGAGTTTTAAACCAAACAGCTCTGTGTGGGAAAACCTCTGAATTAACCCACAAATTTCTCACTTGGCTCCACATCGTCAGTTTTCCAGGACAAAGCTCCAGTTCATGAATCTGGAGATCTGGAGAAAATTTTGATGGAGGCTCCGCAAGTCTTTACTCCAGACTGACCTCAGAACAGCGGAGCAGTGAGGCCAGGCTGCAGTGACTGTGATCACTGACTGATCTGGGTTCAGTCGGTGTTGGAGTGTTGATCACTCTGATGAGACCGCGGAGTTTAATATCTGCCGAGATAATGAAGAAGATTTCCTTTAAAATCATTATTTCAGGTATTATTTGCACCTGTTTGGAGGTGATGCATGACTTGCTTTAATCTTTGCTGCTTCCTGAGTCAACAGGACATTTAAGAGGATTAACACTGACTGCTTGGCTTCCTTAACCCCTGCACGAACATGTTGCTAATCTTCCCGGAAACAGGCAGGTGGCGATCAGAGAGAACGAACGCTAATCGGCTGTCATCAGGAATTTTTGTCCACTTCTAATTGGCTGCTGAAAGCTGATGTAATCACTGAGGTCATGACCTTGCAGGTGTCTCTGGTCTTAACACCGCTGATAAGCCAGAACCAGGTGAAACCCCTGAGCATTGCGGGACAGTGAGGAGGAGCAGCTTCACTTTGAACCACCGACAGTTTACATCAGATCAACTCGACAGGAGATTGATCTGATTCATGATCTGAGCGTCCTTTATGAGAGTGTAAAGGACGCTCCGGTGTCTCCTCTGCCAAAGGAAGTAATAAAGGAAGCACTGAAGCTGATCTGACTTCAAGTTGACGTCAGGAAGTCTGAAACCATCCTGTCATCCTGTGGATGAACTGCTGAATGACAGCAGGCACAGCCCTGCTCTCCCTTCTGTTGCACCTGATCAGTTTAAAAGGAGAGTTTCACGTTACTGTGCAAACACGGTGTTTTACAACCATCACCGACAAAACAACTGGACGGGCTTCACCTGCACGCATCAGCAGGTTGAAGGGCATCAGTCTTAATAATAAGGTATACAGCACAATGCCAGGGTGTGTGCGATCATAAAACACCCACAGACCTCTGAGAAACTCACACTGCCAATTCAGGTTTAACAAACTGCAGACAGAACAGCTCTCAGCAGCAGCAGGATCCCTGTGAGCGTCCACAGTCACACGCTGTACAAACACCTCTGACTGGACTGAAACTAAAAATGAACACAAACTAAAACAACAGGAACCAAGTCTGGACTTCTGCATGAGCAGGTTCATGGAAATGATAAAGATCATCATTCATCAGTAATTACAGGCACAGAGGCTCGAGTTCCCCAGACTCACCTGAACGCACCTGCTGCATCTTTACTGATCACACATGAAAACATTTACACACACACAGAACAAACAGGTGCTGTGTAGAAGCCCGTCGTCCTCTCCTCTCTGCCCGGGCATCGATCCTCTTACCTGGGCACGCAGCTCGGGGAGGACCGGTCGATCTCCCAGGTAGCGAAAAGGTTCATGGGCACCGGGCCGCGACCGTCTGGCTCCCCGGCAGCCTCGGTCCCCGCTGACGTGTCGGTGGACCACCGGAGTCCTCCTCGGTCCACAGCCGCCGCCATCGTTTCCTCTCCCGGTCGGCAGTCTCTGCGATGCCGTGAGCTGATCCTCCAGCCCGGCTACCAGTAAGGGCGGGGCTGAGAGCCGGGGGAGGGGGGGCTGATCCAAGAGCAGACACAGCAGAGCTGCTCAGCACATCCTGGTGAGGAGACACCTCCGTCTCTTCTTCTGGGTTTCCAGCAGAGCGAGCCCTCCACTCCTCAGCTCCACCTTCAGCATTCATGCTCAGAGAATCCAGGCATGAAATAAAAATGTCCCACTTCAGCTGATCCAAAATGCTGCAGCAAGAGTCCTGACAGGGACTAGAAAGAGAGCAGATTTCTCCTGTTTTGGCTTCCTGTTAAATCCAGAATTCAAAATCCTGCTCCTCACATACAAGGTCTTAAATAATCAGGCCCCATCTTATCTCAATGACCTTGTAGTACCATATCACCCTATTAGAGCACTTTGCTCTCGCTCTGCAGGCCTACTTGTTGTTCCTAGAGTATTTAAAAGTAGAATGGGAGGCAGAGCCTTCAGTTTTCAGGCCCCTCTTCTGTGGAACCAGCTTCCAGTTTGGATTCAGGAGACAGACACTATCTCTACTTTCAAGATTAGGCTTCAAACTTTCCTTTTTGCTAAAGCATATAGTTAGGGCTGGACCAGGTGACCCTGAATCCTCCCTTAGTTATGCTGCAATAGACATAGGCTGCCGGGGGATTCCCATGATGCACTGGGTGTTTCTTCTTCACTCACTATGTGTTAACAGACCTCTCTGCATTGAATCATATCTGTTATTACTACAGCCTGTACATACTTATAGTTATAGAATATTCACAACATACTTCATACCGTGTACATTATAACATACCATAATAGACCCATTTCTGTAATATACTCACATATCTATATTATTGCTAATATATATTGTAATATATCTATATCACTAAAGCACTTCTGGATGGATGCAAACTGCATTTCGTTGCCCTGTACCTGTGCATGTGCAATGACAATAAAGTTGAATTCTATTCTATTCTATTCTATTCTATTCTATTATTAACCTCTGTCTCTCTTCCACAGCATGTCTTTATCCTGTCTTCCTTCTCTCACCCCAACCAATCACAGCAGATGGCCCCGCCCCTCCCTGAGCCTGGTTCTGCTGGAGGTTTCTTCCTGTTAAAAGGGAGTTTTTCCTTCCCACTGTCGCCAAAGTGCTGCTCATAGGGGGTCATATGACTGTTGGGTTTTTCTCTGTATGTGTTATTGTAGGGTCTCCCTTACAATATAAAGCGCCTTGAGGCGACTGTTGTGATTTGGCGCTGTGTAAATAAAGTTGAATTGAATTGAAATGTTAGCTAACTAGTGACAGAATCGATACCTCAGAGGAAAATGAGGACACTAAAACTAAACATCAGTGTAAGCGAACAGGTCAGTGCTGCAACAATGATCTTATGTTAAACCGAGGATACACTGTGGCTGTTCGGTGTTTGGCTTGCTGCACTGAAGCGGGAAATTCCAGCTGTTAGTCGTCATATTTGGGTTTGTGAAGCACTTTATAAACGAGGACTGTGGAGGAGAGCCTGTCTGAGTCAGGTGACAGGTGGTTACCAGACCAACAGAAGCTGATTTTTCCTCCTCTGGCTGAGAGCAGTCAGCTGACACGATCAGCACTAATTCATGCAATAAAGCACATGCAGACAGTTTACTTCATACTCATCACACCACAAACAACTACGTTTCTTCCTGAACCACGATCTGCAGGGAAAGTAGGTGAAAAAGAACATCACGTCACATCATCTCACTGACTGGATTCCTTCATATTAGAAGTGAGGACTGATGGTGAAGGAGACAGTAAAGCTGAGGACCTGCTGATGGACGTCAGGATTTCGACTTCAGTCTTGTTATGTCAACCTCTGATGCTGTAAACTGTTTGGATGTGTTTAGGAAATATAATATTTTATAGTTACATCTGTGTGAGTGTTTGACGGCAGGGTTTAGGGGGGTAAATTAGAGTTTCATGTCCCCTTTAAAAATGAACTCAGCGGTCTCAGTGTAGCCTCTTTGTGATAATTACTGCGATTTAAACAGAGCAGAGAAACAGCACAAACATGCTCATGCGTGTCTGTAGGAGAGCTTTACGGAGCTGAACAGCTGCCCTGGAAAAGAAAGAAAAAACAAGCAGTTTACTGCCAGTGTTTTTCTGCCTGAAATGGCATCACCATCACATTTTAATTCTCTTTTCTTCTTTTTTAATTTGTCCTTCACCTGACGATGAATTTATTTTAATGTGTGAGGTCTGGCTCCATCTTGTGGCCACACTGGCGTACTGCAGGGATGATTCTGTTTACATGTTCGTGCACTGGCTTTGAAATAAGAGGGAAAAAACTTAAAATCAGACCTGAAGGCAGATAAAACGAAGAGTCTGCAAACAGGAAACTAAACTTTCACATTTTAGACTGACCACAAAGCTGCTTTGCTTTGAAAGCATACTGGCTTCAAATTGTATTTTAGTCATTTTATTAGTTTTCTTTTCCAAATATGAACCATCAACAAAAGCAGCACAGTCACCTCAGCCCTGCGTTACATGATGATGGACTTCTACAGGTAGGACGGAGCCTTGTCAGCCGTTTGCTGGTCGTGTCGCTGAGTTGACGTCTGTTGCTCTGTCATAATTTATGAATATCCTGAGAAACAACTTCTTCACCAAACGTCCGTACTCTGAAAAGTGTCCAGAAACTGAGATTACACCTGTTCAGGTAACGACGCCACCTCCCTTGCTCCTTTCCTCACACGGCCCGTATCTTTATAAGTGTAATGTGTGGAAGCACACCAGGTAAAAGCTCCAGCATCGTCTCCTCAGCCAGTGAAGAATCATCATTTTCATCCACGATATCTTCTCTTCATGCTGAGGAGCTGCTGTGCGGCTTCAACACTGACACTGAGGAAGGGTTCGCTTGGATTTGTGTTACTGTTTATGGACCTAACAGGCTGAGCTAGTGTTTCAATTCTCTCAGATTACATCAGAGCCCTCTGAGCCCAAATCGGCTCTACTTCATATCTGCTCACAGACATGAGAGCAGCATCAATCTGAACCTGCCAACAAGAAGCTTTCAGGGCATTTTCCAAGTGACTGGTTCTCAGAGACGTGTGACAGGTTTAATTTCAGCACTCTAAAAATGAATTTTACATCCCCACCATATATCTGTGTGAACAAGATGATTTCTACTCATGTTTTAAGTGAAATTCTTTTTATATCAGAGCAAGAGCAGGACAACAACAACAAAAACGACCTTTCCTTAGAAACGGTCACGTTTGAGTTCATGAACAAGAATCTGAAGAAATGTCCAACCTGTTGATCAGTATTACAGCAACGCAGTGAGAGCATGTTGGATTCTGGGACTGCAGACGCTGAGTCAACCTGTGCTCCTCAGATCGGGAAGTTTCTCCACGGCACCGCAGATGCTCATTTATCCCAAACCAGTCGTGTCCCGTCGCTTCAGTTGGGTTTCTCCTTCTTTTATCTCATCGCCATTCAAGCTCACCTCTTGTTGACTGGCATCATCACCGCCCTCCTCGCCTTCTTCCTCCTCTTCCTCCTCTTCTGGGATGCTGGTGAAGTCCTCAATCACGACTCTGGGCAGCCCCACGTGCTGACCGCCGTACACCTGAACCTCCTCCTGAGAGTTCTTCTGGATCTCGGCGCCCCGATCCGCCGGAGGAGCAACCGGCTGGTGTTTCCTGTACTGCAGCAGGCTGCAGCTCTTCATTAAGATGGCGATCACATTCTTTCCCATCATGATCCCCGACACTCGGATGTCCCCGTAGACCAGCAGGTTTCCCGTGCGGATCAGGAGGGTGATGATGTTGATGGTGGCGAGGCTGAGGATGGGATAGAGCATCATTTTGTGGGGGACGATGTTCACCCCCTGCATGCTGATCTCGCTCAGGGAGACACACGGCAGCACCAGGAGGAGGATGTAGCAGTAGAAGAACATCAAACCCTCCACCCACAGAGGGAGTCCTTCACTTTGAAGCTCCCACAGGTTCGCTTGAACATCCACGACATCCAGCAGGTCCAGCACCACCCAGAACAGGCGGCTCCGTATCTCCTCTCTTTTTTTGTATGGTCGCAAGTACTCCAGGTGATCTATCGCAGCCAGTGTTATGAACACAATGGGAATGCAGATGGACAGCAGCAGCGTAAGACCTCTCCGGGACACACCTACATCCACCACCTCCACACCTGCGGCCGTGTCCTGGGACTTGTAGTTCTGATAAACAAAGTAGACCTTGATCTCCAAGACAAAGATGTAGAAGAACCAGAGCATCATGGCATAGCCTCGCCTCGCGGTGTGCACCTCTGACCCAGCCCAGACGGCCACGTATCGAAGGACGACGAGGAAACACGCGTCGCTTGCCAACACGGTGACGCACACAGCGAGCCTCCGGGAACCCGGATTCTGCTCCACCAGGTAGGCGTCTATGAGTGCCAGGCTGGTCACGATGAGGACTGCCGTCAGGCACACGTGGGGCTTGTTTGGTTGCGGGGTAACCATCTCTATTTGAAGCCAGCAGAGAGTCAACGGTCCAAACGCTTACGCCAGTATTTCTGCGAGAGAGTCGGCTACGATCCGAGTCATGACAGCGTCTTTATGGAAGGGTGCAGGTGAGGTTCTGCTTGGGCGTAACTTTCAATCGGAAACAGCCCTCAGTTCAAACTCTGCAGTCCAGTTACAGAAAGAGGACGCTTGGACATCAGCGTTCATCCCTTATTTTCCAGATCTTTATGCCACAGCTTACGTTGCCTGAGATATTTAAGATATTTCACTAAATTCCTCACTTTAAAGCTTGGATGAAGGTTGTGTTCATGTTTTCCTTTGGTCCACGTCCAGCAGCAGTTTCGAACTACCATCCAAACCGAGGTGAAACAAACTGAAGGTTAGCATCAGTGCTCCTGCTGTCTCTCTCTGAGACGACAGTGTGGAAATCTTTGGATTGTTGTGGGAGCAGAATCAGCACATCCACCTCTGGGCTTCCTGTTAAAGCTTGGTTAAATTTAAAAGTCTGTGATCTCCACACAAGCTGCAACTTTAGAGACTTCAGAGTTTCTCTTAGTGTTTCCGAGGAGGAGATGAAAGCTGCTCGTCTCCCCTGCGGCTCCTCGTAACTCAAAGTTTGTGCTGTAAAGTTTTGCAGAAAAAGCTTTTTGTTTTTTGACACGTTTTAAAGAAAGCTTCTTCAAAAATCAAAACACTGAAACAATCAGGACGAGTGAGCGGGCTCATTATTGCCTCCACGGCTGAAATCCATCGCCACGGCGCCGATCATCAAGCCGGACCGTCGTCGCTCCCTTCTGAGCGTGCAGAGAGTCTTCCTCGCGTTTTCTATCTGCAGGCTCTGCTTTCAGCACGAGTTTCCCAACATCTGTGAGGGAGGGAGGGAACGAGCCTGCTCGACTCTACGTTTTTTTCTTCACCCTCAGCAGCATGTCCTTGTTTCTGCACACACACACCAAACTGTTTACACCACCGAGCTGCGCTCTCAGGGAGGAACGCTGTTTTCCATAAACATTTGAAGGGCTTCACATTTGTTCATTCTTCATCAACATGTTTTACAGCGAACAAAGTGAAACGCTGCGTCCAGGTCTCTAATCTAGCTGAAACTGTGCTGTAGTCACAGCGAACTGTGAATCTGAGCGCCGCGTGACCACCCACACAAAACCTCCACATCAGCTCATAGAGGAGTAGAAGAAGTTCAAACTGGAAGCAAAGAAACGGCAAATTTTCTCCAAAAATCTCACCTTTTCAGGCTGCTGCAGCTCCTCCCTGCGTACAGTCTGAGACTCTCTGCACCCACTCATCAATGAACAGGTGGTAAAAACCAATCAAACTAATCATATGCTCGTATTTTCAGCCACCGCGGATGCAGCATCTGTGCAAGGGTGGCTGAAATGGCTGAAACGATGCTAAAGCGCGACATGACTTTTGCGTGCGGTAGTATCCTGGTGCAGGTGTGTGGTTCTCTTCTGAAAATACTGGGCGTAAAGCAGCGTCTCAGACCTCGGTCTGTGATCCCTGTGGAGAGTCACTGGAAAATGAGGTGAGCCTCAGGTCTGAAAGGAGTTTCCTTTGGGCCCAACGTAGGAGGCAGGAAGCTCACAGACAGCTTCCAGGAGAGGTTTTGAGTCCAAACATTAGGGAACTCTCAGGGAACATCGGGGAAGAGCTGGCTTTGTACGATCACTTCTTTTCTCTGCTTTTAAGCTCTGCTGAAACAAAGTTGGTCAAAACAGAGGAAGCATCGTCTCAATGGCCTCTGACGTCTTCCCCATCCTCCCAGTGTGGGCTACAAACGCACTGATGGGCCACAGGAAGCCTTCCTCTCACACAGAATGAACTGTGTTCCTGTTCTTCTGCTGGTCACAGGAGTTTACCTGGAGTCTGATGGACACACGAGGACAAAGTTTGGTGCTGTTGACACTGCTCTCTGTGTTTGTGTTCAAAGCAGTGATCACAGGCTGCGCTTCGTGAGCTTCAGGTGTTTGTTGATCATCAGTTCAGTCTTTTTTTGGAAGCTCTGATCTTAATGACCTAACTTTTATCTGGGCTAAGCTTTTTATGGGAAGACCACATTAAAAAGTCATGAGAAAATGCTCTGGAGCTGCATGAGGATGAATTACATTAGCCCAGTTACTGCCTCATACGGCTGACTCCCGCTCAGCGCCGCGTTCAAGGACGGATCTGACATTCTTTCAAGCTCGCTACTGCTGCGACAGGGCCAGCGGTGACACGAGGGGACGCCTGGCTCCACATCAGAGGTGCAGATTTCTCATTTAGTGGGTCACGAGTGAAACCAGCTGGTGGCTTTGCAGCACATTAGGATAAAAATCCTAACGAGGCATTAGAGCTGAAAGAAACTAAAGCATGAACTTAAAGTGGAGCATGAGCTCACTCAGGTGGCTGACCCATCACAGCAGAGTGCGGCGAGAGGCTGTTAACAGCAACTGCATCTCTGCAGTGCATCCAGCGTCAGAAACATGTAAATGGATCAAAACAAAAGGAAACGCACGTGAGCAGGAAAACCGTCACACCACAATCGTCTGCTGAGGTGAGCGTTAGCGCCTTATCTCATGTCATCGGCGTAAATGCAAGCAGCTGAGCTCTCTGTGGAAGGAAAGCGTCTCGCTAAGACCGCAGGCCGACGGCCTCGGCTCTGCCTGCAGCTCCATTTTTCCCTGATGCAGGAACTCTGCACTCCTACGCTCACTTCAAAGCCAGCTGGAGGGAACACAGGAGCCATTAGCATAGATTAGCATATACCTACAGACGAACCCCATCCAGCAGCAGCTGTAAACTCTCCATCCCGGGATGAGAAGCTCTCAGGAAACAGATTTTCCTTCTGATCCTTCCTGGAGCCAAGCGCATTTTCATTAAGCAGTTCGGCGCTGCCAGCATTTCAGAAATCTTTGTGTTAGCGCGTCTGATGAAGCTCGTCCGTCTGCGTTTCCAGTTTGGGGTGAGGTTTGTTAGGAGCGGCCGGGAAAGGAGGAACAGCGTCGATGGGAAGTTTTGTGGATGAACACTGAGCATCAACAGGAGCAGCATGAAGGGAGACATAAAGCACGAAGCAGCCGTCCTCCATACGACCTCTGACCTCTCTCATGTTTTCCTTCGAACACCTGAAACCTCAAAGCTCACAGACATGAAGTCCATGTAGCTGTGCTCACATTTAAGCTGCTCAGCATCGAGCCGCTCTGGCGCCATTTCCAGCGATAACTTTCCAGAGCTGTGATGTTGTGTTTGTTCAGTTTCTGCTGCCTTGATTGCAAAGCCCTAATAAAAAAGACATTTTTACTGTCACACTGTTACCTGCTTAAAAGAGGGAAATATAAAATAGCAGCTTCCAACCTGTGGCAGGAACACTCTTATTCAGAGTTCATTGTCCAACAGCTCATAAATGGTAAATGGTAAATGGCCTGTATTTATATAGCTTTACTAGTCCCTAAGGACCCCAAAGCGCTTTACATATCCAGTCATCCACCCATTCACACACACATTCACACACTGGTGATGGCAAGCTACATTGTAGCCACAGCCACCCTGGGGCGCACTGACAGAGGCGAGGCTGCCGGACACTGGCGCCACCGGGTCCTCTGACCACCACCAGTAGGCAACGGGTGAAGTGTCTTGCCCAAGGACACAACGACCGAGACTGTCCAAGCCAGGGCTCGAACCGGCAACCTTCCGATTACAAGACGAACTCCCAACTCTTGAGCCACGATCGCCCCAGCTCAGACATGGACAATCATTTGTTGGTATAACACTGTTCCTGAAAATAAAAGGGAGCCGAGGTCCTACTGCACAGTCTTTTATATTCTGTGTCACTGATTCCTGTAGAGAAACTATGTGTTTACTAGCTGCTTGTTGGTTATGGTATCACACTGCATTATTGAAAAATGTCACATTTAAATGTCATTACTTCTCCCACAGCAGCAGAAGGTTAACAGCAGTTTCAGAGTCTGTCCACTCTGAGCTGACCCATAGGAAACACCGCCGGCTAACTCTGAGGGTCATTGTGGATGATTCAGCTTCACAGCCAGACACCAGTGAAAACGAAGCAGGATGTGCAGTGCTCGCAGGACATCTCAGCACGGGGGATGTAGCTCGGGTGGTGGAGCCGGTCACCTACTAACCAAATATCCTTGGGCAAGATTCTAACGTCTGATGGATCTATTGCAGTGTCGGTGCATAAATACAAAGTGTTTGTGTGAGTGAGGTAGAGTGCTCAGATGCTGAGCATGAAAAGCAAGCAGCTGAAACCACAAGGTGTGAAAATGGGCGTCGCCCACAAGTGTCGGGTGAGCTCATTGTGAAACCTGGCCCCACCCTATCATGTGACTTCCTGAGGTCAGATGGCCCAGGGTGTGTGTGGGCGTTAAGGCGTCTGGGAAGGATCTCAGAGCTGGATTATAGATGGCAGACAGTTGATGTCATAAGCCCCGCCCTCTGTTCAAAGATGGATGTTCACAAAAGTCGATTCTGTTCATCTGGACGTTTTCAGTGGGAGAAACATTTTGTCATCATCCAGGTGACTCCTTCAGTCTCAGCTAGGGATGGGTACCGGTATCTGGTGCCAAGAACGGTAGTAACCAGACCGAAAAGCAGCGCACATTTCGGTGCTTTTTTTCCCTGAGATGTCATACACTTTGGATTCTAGCCAATCATTTTACGTTTCCGAGAATAGTAGGCGGGGCCAGGTACGTACGTTCTTTTAGAGCAGAGCTACAGATTAAAAATGTCCAAGGCGAAGCGGTCAAAGTCTGGCTGTACTTCACAGCAAAAGATGCAAACTCAGCAGCAACAAGTGCTTTAAGCTGATACTGTGATACTGTCAAAGGAGGTAACACCTCGAATCCGATGAAACACCTGGCGACGCATAGCGGTTTTTTTAAAAGCCGAGAAATGCGCCGTATTTGATAGCTTGCTGCGAGACCTCACACCGAGCGCATCTACTGCGGGTGTGGTGCCTGTTATCAGACCCGGAGTTAGCAACATCCCCCAAAAACCCGAAGAGGAGAGTCCTGGCCCCTAGCCCTGCCAGTGTAGCAGAAATGATGAGGATGATGATGCAGCAGCAGCCGTTCTTCTCTGCGTGAGTAGCTTAATGTTGTTCGTGTGTAATTTACGTTGAGTAGGCTAACCACGTTATTACATTAATGCATGTAAGGTGAACTAGCAAACACCATCATAGCTACATGCGGCTGTCTTCTTGTTTGATGGCAGGTACTCCCTTCACCCTGGCCAAAAAGGCTAAAATGACCAAAGAAAAAGTGGAAAACAGCTGAACATGGCCGAGGATGTGAGTGGGTGTTAAGGCGTCTGGGAAGGATCTCAAAACTGGATTATAGATGGCAGAGAGTTGGTGTCCTCTCTGTCCAAAATGTGAACACTGGCATCCTTGAAAGAGTGACCTTTGACCTTAGATGCCAATGGACAGCCGAGTCTTGTCCTGTGGAGGTGGCTCTTCTATGTTATGTGTTTATGAAGTGGCTGTTTGGTGTCTCCTATGTAGAGGCCTGAGCTCCCCTCGCTGTTTTTGAGTCACTGAGCGTTTGTTCACAAGGACATGCACGATGAGCCTCTATGTGACAGAGACACTGTGGGGAGTGTCATCTGTCCCTGATCATGTGTGTGCTCACACAGACTCACTATGTGTTTGTCTGATTGTCCCTCAGACAAACAGGTTTCGTCAGGGACCGAGCGACAGCACACACAGTGAGGAAATCACTGCTGTGCTGTGACTGTGAACTCTGAGCTGAATCTGCCCATGACCTACACTAACACATTAATGTACACTACAGTAAAAGTAACAAAACACTGTGTGGATAGATGCAGCATACACACATCACACAGATGATCTGTGTGATGTGTGGTGGCTGTGTGGACACACATGGCTGCTTTACTTTACTGTGATGGCACTAGCATCAAAGTTAGGTCAGAGTTTGAGGTTTTAATTTATCCCCAGGTTCAGTCGCAGGCTCTGTCCCCTCATTGCAGAGTTAAGCGACATCTTTGACTCTAACGTGTCTGCGAGTCACATCATAGGTGCGAGTGGACGGGTCACTGATAAAGCACACAATCAAATTCACATGGAGCCTCTTCTTTCTCTGAACATGTGATAAAAACTGTGTTATGTTGAGTAAAGACTTGTTGATTCCATTAAGTTGTGGACTTAAAGCTGTCGTCCCTGATGGACAACATCTCCCACCCCATGCAGCAGACTGTGACAGCACTGAGCAGCTCCTTCAGTGGCTGCAGCACCCACGGTGTGGGACGGAGAGATTTCACAGGCCTCCCCACTGCTGTCAGACTCCACAACAAAGACTCCAGCTGATCAAACACATCCACACATGTGCAATAACACTAAGCGCAAAACTCTTTCTGGCATCGTTGTATTATACTCATATTGTATATAGCATTTGTCTTCTATTTTATTCGATTGTATACAGTATTTTATTTTATTCTATTCTACTGTGTACAGTTGTGGACAGTATCTATTGATCTCTTATTCCAGTGTTTTTCTCTAATTTTTATAGCTTTGCACTGCTGTAACAAAACAAATTTCCCACATGTGAGACTAATAAAGCTTATCTTATCTTATCTTATCTTATCTTATCTTATCTTATCTTATCTTATCTTATCTTATCTTATCTTAAGCAGCATGTCTCATGACATTTGCATGTTCATCCTAACAATACTGTTGATGATAGTTCTGTTACAGAAACAGCCACTAAATTAGGAACACTGGCTGATGGATTTAAAGATAAGGTTTGATAAAGACGTCTCACATCAAATGGCTTCTTAAACAACAGTTTCTCAAAGATCAACGACCAATGCTATTTCATATTTCCATGTGTAAGAGGTTTATTGAACTGACTGACAGTAACCGCTCTGTCCAAAGAGACTGACCCCGGGCCTGGGCTGTGATTATCGGGTGAGGAATGAGGGAAACAAAGGAGGGTGTGGGGTAACTTGGAGGACAGACGGTAGTGTAGGACAGGTTTAAACTCCAGGTGACCACGGCTGTCCCGTACAAGGACACAAATGGAACAGATGTTATTGTTCCCGCCTTGAAAGGTGTAAAAGGACGGACTGTTGGGTGTGGGCCTCATTTGGGTTTAATAGAAGCTTTAGTTTCTTACTGCTTGAATAATTACTTAGAAACCTGCAGACATATCAGTATAAAATAATGTGCAGCTGTAGTCACCTCTCAGCGCAGGGCAGCTTCTCCCCACCAGTTTTTACCAGTTGATGCACATCCTCATACAAAACTCTGTGAACTGCCGGGGCGGTTACTCTCTTTTGGAAAGTCTGACTGCAGCTGCTTTACAGCCTTAACAAAAGAGATCCATGTACATGATAATATGGAATCATCCAATCTTCTAATAAATAAAAAGTGTGCTACTGGTGATTCCTCGAAGTGGATAAATGAACATGCAACACTGCTATTCCCTCCTCCCACAATAATCTATAGATCAAAGATTATTGTGGGAAGAGCAGAGGCATGGGTTGTAGCACTATCACCCGGTGTGAACACAGTCTACACTCGAGCAGCTACAGTAATGAGGTCGGTTGACCCAAAACCTCGAGGCACAGCATTTGGGAAACACTGATGCACTCTGCTCAACTAAAAACAGCAGATGTAGCTAAATGATGCATTATCCTGCACGCTGCAGCCATCATGCAGAGCTGGTGCGATTGTCTGCATAAGAAGGAAAGGACACATCAGTGCTTCCTTTTGTACCTCCTTTAGCAGAGAAGACATTGTAGCATCCTTGATGAAAGCAAAGGTGATAACACCATCCCAGATTTCACAGACAGACCATCCCTTTCAGTCTGTTGCCTGAAGCTGCTTTACACTGTACAGCAACGCTGCTGCAATATTACTCTCAGCAAACAGATCGATGATGCTGGAACTTGCTGCTCGCCTCTCGTGCCCCGCACGCCTGTATTTTAAAAACTAAAAAACTGTTTATCAAAACCTCCTGCTCGTACAGTTGTTTCCTGTCTGAAGCACAGGTCGTAATGCAGGTGTAACTCGTTGGTTATGTCCTCAGGTGTAGGATCGTCACCCATCCATCTTCATCCGCTTTGTCCGGGGCCGGGTCGCGGGGGCAGCAGCCTAAGCAAAGAGGCCCAGACCTCCCTCTCCCCAGCCACCTCCTCCAGCTTATCCGGGGGAATACCAAGGCATTCCCAGGCCAGCTGAGAGATATAATCACTCCAGCGTGTCCTGGGTCTGCCCCGGCGCCTCCTCCCGGTGGGACATGCCTGGAACACCTCACCCAGGAGGCGCCCAGGGGGCATCCTTGTCAGATGCCCGAACCACCTCAGCTGGCTCCTTTCGATGTGGAGCAGCAGCAGCTCTACTCTGAGCCCCTCCCGGATGGCCGAACTTCTCACCCTATCTCTAAGGGAGAGGCCAGCCACCCTTCGGAGGAAGCTCATTTCTGCCGCTTGTATCCGCGATCTCGTTCTTTCGGTCACTACCCACAGCTCGTGGCCATAGGTGAGGGTAGGGACGTAGATCGACCGGTAAATTGAGAGCTTCGCTTTTACACTCAGCTCCCTCTTCACCACGACGGACCGGTGCAGCGTCCGCATTACTGCAGCTGCAGCCCCAATCCGTCTGTCGATCTCCGGCTCCCTTCTCCCATCACTCGCGAACAAGACCCCGAGATACTTGAACTCCTCCACTTGGGGCAGGAACTCATCCCCGACCCGGAGTGGGCACTCCACCCTTTTCCGGCTGAGAACCATGGCCTCAGATTTGGAGGTGCTGATCCTCATTCCCGCTGCTTCACACTCGGCTGCGAACCGTTCCAGTGCGAGCTGGAGGCCCTCACCCGATGAAGCCAACAGAACCACATCATCCGCAAAAATCAGAGATGAGATTCTGAGGCCACCAAAGCGAAAGCCCTCCGCCACTTGGCTGCGCCTAGAAATCCTGTCCATAAAAATTATGAACAGAACCGGAGACAAAGGGCAGCCCTGGTGGAGCCCATCACCCACCAGGAACGAGTCCGACTTATTGCCGGCAATGCGAACCAAGCTCTTGCAACGGTTGTATAGGGATCGAATGGCCCGTAGCAATGGGCCAGACACCCCATATTCCCGCAACACCTCCCACAGGACACCCCGAGGGACACGGTCGAATGCCTTCTCCAAGTCCACAAAACACATGTAGACTGGTTGGGCAAACTCCCATGCACCCTCAAGTATCCTGGAGAGGATAAAGAGCTGGTCCAGTGTTCCGCGTCCAGGACGAAAACCGCATTGTTCCTTCTGTATCTGAGGTTTGACTAACGGACGAACTCTCCTTTCCAGCACCCTGGCATAGACTTTCCCAGGGAGGCTGAGGAGTGTGATCCCCCTGTAGTTGGAACACACCCTCCGGTCCCCTTTCTTAAAGATGGGGACCACCACCCCGGTCTGCCAGTCCAGGGGTACTGCCCCTGATCTCCACGCAACATTGCAGAGGCGTGTCAACCAGGACAGCCCTACAACGTCCAGAGCCTTCAGGAACTCGGGGCGGACCTCATCAACACCAGGGGCTCTGCCACCAAGGAGTTGTTTAACTGCCTCAGTGACCTCGCCCCCGGAAATTGGCGGGTCATTCCCCTCATCCCCAGACTCTGCTTCCTCCTCGGAAGACGTGTCAGTGGGATTAAGGAGGTCCTCGAAGTAATCCTTCCACCGCCTGACAATTTTCTCAGTCGACGTCAGCAGCGCTCCGCCAGCACTATACACAGTGCAGATAGAGCACCGCTTTCCCCTCCTGAGACGCCTGACGGTTTGCCAGAATCTCTTCGAGGCAGTCCGAAAGTCTTTTTCCATGGCCTCTCCGAACTCCTCCCACACCCGAGTTTTTGCTTCAGCCACTGCCCGAGCCGCATTCCGCTTGGCCTGTCGATACCTGTCGGCTGCCGCCGGAGTCCCACAGGCTAACCAAGCCCGATAGGACTCCTTCTTCAGCCTGGTGGCTCCCTTCACCTCTGGTGTCCACCATTTGGTTCGGGGATTACCACCACGGCAGGCACCAACCACCTTGCGGCCGCAGCTCAATGCAGCAGCTTCGGCAATGGAGACGCTGAACATTGTCCATTCGGACTCAATGTCCCCAGTCTCCCTCGGAATGCTGTTGAAGCTCTGCCGGAGGTGTGCGTTGAAGATCTCGCGGACTGGGGCCTCTGCTAGACGTTCCCAGCACACCCTCACTACGCGTTTAGGTGCACCAGGTCTGTCCAGCGTCCTCCCCCGCCACCTGATACAACTCACCACCAGGTGGTGATCAGTTGACAGCTCAGCCCCTCTCTTTACCCGAGTGTCCAGAACATATGGTCGCAGGTCTGCTGATACGATTACAAAATCGATCATCGACCTACGGCCTAGAGCGTCCTGGTGCCACGTGCACTTATGGACACTCTTATGTTCGAACAAGGTGTTCGTTATGGCCAAACTGTGATTAGCACAGAAGTCCAATAACAGAGCACCGCTCGGGTTCAGATCAGGGAGGCCGTTCCTCCCAATCAAGCCCCTCCAGGTCTCGCTGTCGTTACCCACGTGAGCATTGAAGTCTCCCAGCAGGACAACAGAGTCTCCAGGTGGAGACACCCTCCAGCACCCCCCCCCCCAGGGACTCTAAGAAGGCTGGGTACTCTGAACTGCCACTCGGCGCATAAGCGCAGATGACAGTCAGGACCCGTTCCCCGACCCTAAGGCGCAGGGAACAAACCCTCTCGTCCACCGGGAAAAACCCCAACGTACCGGCAGCAAACCGAGGGGATATTAGGATACCCACCCCAGCCCGCCGCCTCTCACCAGGGGCAACTCCAGACTGAGACAGAGTCCAGCCCCTCTCCAGGAGACTGGTTCCAGAGCCCAAGCCATGCGTAGAGGTGAGCCCGACTATATCTAGCCGGTACCTCTCAACCTCACGCACTAACTCAGGCTCCTTCCCCACCAGAGAGGTGACATTCCATGTCCCTATTGCCAGTCTTGGCAGCCGGGGGTCAGTCCGCCAGGGCTTCCGCTCCTGGCCGCCACCCGGCACACAATGCACCCGACCCCTATGGCGCCTCCTGCGGGTGGTGGGCCTGCGGGAGGATCGTCACGATGGACAAAAGGCAGAGTGAAACTGGATCATCTTCTCTTTTTTTTTTTTTTTTTTTTTGGCCTGTCCCGTTTGGCTCTTTTGCATCAGAATTGTTGCCCTCTTTCAGACAGGGGCAGGTGAGTAAGTGACGGACAAGGTAAGCGACTCATGTTGTAACTGACGTCAGACGCCGGAGATTTTGGCGGAAAATTAAAGCAAATGGTAGTTTAGATTTGAACAAATTCATTTAAGCTTCAGCATTACCAAATACACTTATCAATTGTCTTATAACTCACACTATTTGTCTAAATAATCTCCAACACCCTGGAGAACAACGAGGAGAGTTTAGAGACTCTCCAAGATTACATCGATCAGTGCTTTCAGGATCTCGTGATGAAGAAGACCCCGTGTGCAGCTTCCCCGGCCAAAGCTGAGACGCCGTCGTCGAAAAGACAACGCCCGGCAGATTCCCCCGGCTCAACATCGCCAGCCGGCAAAGATATTGCCGACATATTGGAGTCAATCGACAAGCGATTGTCCAGTTTCGACGCAAGGCTGTCCTTGGTGGAGATTCTTCACCGAGAATTTAAATGCTTGCGAGAATCCCTGGAGTACAGCCAGCAGCAGGTGGAAACGCTTGCTGCTGAAAATGCCACGCTAAGGGAGTCGGTGAAATGTCTCACAGATAATGTTACCCAGCTCAATAGAGAAAATAAAAAAATAAAAGAAACAGTTATCGATCTACAAGCTCGTAGCATGCGTGATAATCTGGTATTTTCTGGTATTCCAGAAGCCGCTGGAGAGGACGCGGAGACCACGGTAAAAAGCTTCATCAAAACCCACCTGAAGCTGCCGGAGGACACTGTGAAGAACATCGTCTTCGATCGGGTACATCGCCTCGGCCCCATTCGGGCTACGGCCGGGAGACCACGTCCTATCGTGGCCAAATTCGGCCACTTCAAACAAAAGCAACATGTGAAAAGCCGCGGCAGGGAATTAAAAGGAACGGACTTCAGCGTGAACGAGCAGTTCCCCAAAGAGATCTTGGAACGACGCAGGGTCCTCTTCCCAATCCGACGCGGCTTCATCCAGAAGGGCTCCCGCGCTGTCATCGCTGTGGACCGGCTGTACGTGGACGGACAGCTCCACCGCGACCCCAACATCACTCCGTGGCTGTATTAACCTCACACCAGATAAGAATCAGCTACACCCTTTCCCTATCCACTCACACTAACTTGCATTAACATCTGTTTAACTTACCGGTATCAAATCGCATCTTAAAGTGTGATTTCATAGCAGAATTAACACCGTCACTCTCCGTCAGTGATTTAATTGGAATGTTTACGTTTTGTTTCTGTTTTTTTTTTTCTTCTCGTTTTTTTTTTTTTTTTTCCTCCTCTCTTTTCCCCCTCTTGGTTTTATGCTGCTCACCCCTGTCCTTGGTTTCTTTCTTTATTCCTTTCACTGCCTCGATCACCTGCTTCGACACTCATCCACAAACATCCTTTATTTCGACACATACGCACCATGCGCTCAACGGCAGCACATTTACTTCAGTCAGGCAGCGCACACAGTCATATAAGATACACACACACTTAAGCCAAGCCTACTCATATTAGTAACTATGCATACACAAAGTCAGACTCAGAATTGTTGTCTAAAGGCAAAGAAAGATGCCCAACGGATTTACTTTACCAAACTGACCATCCCAGCCTTGCCGTAATGGTCCATTTGATTCACCTTTTATTGTTTATTTTATTTTCACTTAATGAATACGGGACAGACTTGACTGGGGGAAAGAAGGGGAGAAAGAAAGAGGGAAAGAGAAACAGCTGAGAAGAGGGACGGGGGAGAAGGGCAAAAGACAAAAACCAACAGAACGGGCAGAGAAAAAAAATGCATATATCAATCACCTGGATCACCTGCTGAGAAAGAAAAAAGAAAGCAAGCAGAAGAGAACAAGAGTAATAGAATAAACAACATCACAATGATATATGGGAATATGACAGTAAATACTAAATGTTAAACATTATTGTGCAGCACATAAGATCAACAGAACACAGTGTGCTTTGAGGTAGGAGCAAAAAGGGTGTAGTTTGTGGGTGTGATCACCCGTGTGTACACCTGTGAGCATGGACGCGCTTGTTTTTTGTTTTTTAAAAGGTTCCTTCATGTAATAATCTGCTAGAGGGTGTGGGGGGGCCACAGCCCCGTCCTCCAGGGCGTGAAGCAGGTGTGGAGGAGATCAAAACTCCAGACATCCAGAGGCCCCCAGAACACAAGAGACCAAGGAAGACCAACAGAGGGGCAGCCGCGCCACTGTCCCAGAAAGAGCTGAGGAGAGTCCCAGATGAGGGCTCACTCAGCAGCCGCGGAGCAGAAGCCAGGGGGAGTTGCAGTGACGCGCCCGTGAGCTCCGCCGGCAGCCAGCTGCGCCTGAGTGACCGAGCCCCAGGCCGAGAGGCCGGGGGCACCCCACCTCCGAAGTGGCCCGAGCGAGCCCCAGGCCCCGATAAGCGGCCGCCAAGGAGTGAGCCGGTGTGTACCTGGACGCCCATCCCCGGACACAAAGAACCACCAACGCACCGATGTCTGAGGGGGTCCGCCACTGGCAGGGGAAGTGGTGGTAGGGGGAGATAGGCCTCCAAACCTTGGAGGGCCTGAGATGTCCCCAGAGAGGTGGCGTCTGATGCCCAACCTGACATATAGACACAGACATACAGGCACACACAGATACAAACATCCATTCCCACCCTCATGCTCTCATATGCACTTACTCCACACTCAACCAACATGGAGACAGACATAAAGAGACGTTGTACACACGATCACACTCCCCAAGCGTACTCTACAAACCGGGTCTAGGTGCCCTTGCCCCTGGAGGGGGGAACTGCACCCAGACCCAGGTGGTGTTTCCCTTTTCCCTGCAGTGGGGGGAGGCAGACCGCCCCGACTCCGCAGCAGCAGGAAGGCTCCACACTCCAGACCGCAGTCAGACGGCCAACTCCTCCTCCTAGCCCCCCCTGCTCCAGCAGGTCGCAGAGAACGGGGGTGAGAGAAGACTCCAAACCTCCCTCCACCCGCTCATTGTAGTGTTGATGCATGTGTGTTCTAAGGTGCATTTAAAACCCAGGAGGGCATGGAGCTACCTGCCAGAGAGCAGCAGGTAAGCGCATGGTCCCTCCTGCTGGCCCTCAATGTCTACGTGTATTTAAAATTGAGAGGTGGGCAACGATGCCAGGGGTGGGGTGTACACCCTGATGGTACTTTGGATTCCGTGTATCGTGCCCACCCCCAAGATCCTATATGTATGTGTAATGAGAGTGTGAGTAATGTGAATGTCTAAGTTGTGGGATAAAATTGAGGCAGAGGCAGCCAGAAGGGGACAGGGGGGGGGGGTAGCATCCTCTGCACCCTGGTGACATACCCCTACTCCAAGGCCCTGCATGTGTGGGTGGTTGTGGTGGAGCGGGAAGAGGGAGGCAGCTGGAGATGGAGAGGGAAGGAAGAGAGGGGCAAGTGACCCCTCCCTGGGGCCAGCTCCCCCGCTGACCCCAGTAGGCACCCCCATACTCCGCGACCCGCCAGGGAAAGGGGGCCCAGGCACATCCAGACCGGGCCCAGTGCAGCAGCGCTGCCCGGCCCCACAGAGCCCGGGACAGTCCACCCAACCCCACCACAGAGAAAACTGCACCCACCCCACCATCTTCCAGACTACATAAGACAATAAACACCCAGGCTGAGATCTTCCTCCACCTCTCCTGTATCTCCCCCTCCTGCAGAGGGAGCTCCTGAGGAGAGGAAAGCTCCTGCAAGATGTGACAATCTCCCCCACCAGTTGAAGAGCCCCCCAGGTGGCTCGACGCACCGGCGGCACCCTGCTCCAGGGCTGGGCCCCCATGCACCCACCCGCCCACAACCCCGGCAACACACCAACCAGGACCCAAGCCCCCGAGGCCCGGCCCGGGCCCCAGCCCAGAGACGGAGCGCCCCCAGAACCTCACGCCCATCCCGGACCCACCCAGGGGCAGCCAGGCTACCAGGTCAGTAACCCACGTCCGTCAGCACAGACCCTCCCCTAGCCCCGCTGCACGCAGCCGCGAGGAAACAGTCACCGGAGAGCCAACAGAGCCCCTAACCGGACATGACCGCTACCCCGGGTTGAGCCCCCCAAGGAAGATGCCTCCAGGGAACCCCCCGACGCCCTAAGCCTGTCCCTACCCCCACACCAATCACAACAGTGAAGGCGGGACCAAACTATGACCCCCCACCCCCACTAGGTGATGGAGCTGATCAAAGGAGCCCAGAGCAATTGATCTGATGTGGTGGCAGAGGCTGTATCAAGACTAATGTAATCTAATAGATAATTTCTATATTGGTTAGAATTAAGATTATATTTATTTTTCCAGTTCATGAGGACTGTTTTCTTGGCTATGCATAGGGCAGTGAAAACCATATGGGCGAAATTCTTTTCTGAAGTGACATTATCTAAGCTGCCCAACAAACACACTAAGGGGGAAGTTGGAATGTTACATTTCAGACACTTCGATAAGTCTTCACATATCTCGCGCCAAAACTTTTGCACTGGTGGACAGAACCAAAGAGCGTGGATGTAATTGTCCGGTGAATTGGTTTGGCAGTGTGAGCAGTTGTTGGTAGACGTAAAGCCCATCTTGAACATCCGATGACCTGTATAGTGCACTCTATGTAATATTTTGTATTGAATTAATTGAAGACTGGGATTTCTAATTAGATGAAAGGTTTTTAAGCAAATCTGAGACCAGAAGTTTAGGTCTAAGTTAACTGATAAATCTGCTTCCCATTTTGCAATAGGAAGTGATATTGATTCATCTGTTTTAGAAAGCATTCTGTATATTTTGGATAGTAATTTGGGGGTTTTAAGAGTAAGAAATTGTACCACACTTGGTGGTGTTTGTAGTTCAACTTGACCCGGTTTAAATTTCTTTTTTACTATGGATTTAATTTGTTGATATTCTAAAAATCTTTTCTTGTTGATCCCATATTGTGTAACTAGTCCGTCAAATGAAATAAATTCTGTTCCTTCTAGTATATGTTCTAAATATTTGATTCCTTTATCACTCCAATCTGAAAAGTTTATCATATTATTGTTTTGTAATATGTCAGGGTTGTTCCAGATAGGTGTACGTTTGCATGGGATTAATGAAGACGCCGTCAATTTTAGAAACTCCCACCATGCTGTCAGAGAAGAGCTGATGTTGATGCTTTTAAAGCATTCATGTCGTTGGATGTTTGAGCTGATAAATGGTAGGTCTGAGATCTCTAGATTATTGCAGAGTGCTTGTTCTACATCTAGCCAAGGTTCATCTAAGAGGGTGTGTTTTAGCCATCCTGAGATAAACTGAAGCCTGTTGGCTAAGAAGTAGTGCTGAAAGTTAGGCAGTTCTAGTCCTCCTTTATCCTTGGTCTTTTGTAGTGTTTTTAAGCTTATACGTGGGGGTTTATTTTTCCAAAGGAATTTGGACATACATGAATCTAGAGATCTGAACCAATCTTGTGGCGGTTGGATCATCTTCTCAGCAGTAAGAGGAACAGGAACCGACAGCTGAGCCAGATTTAATTTCACCGTCACTGGAAATGAGTCTTATTCATTTTTGAGCCTCTGTAATAAAGAGCTGTTTTTCTCTGGACTGTCCTCATGTGTATAACACAAAACTGTGTCGCCACATGGGGTCAGCAGCAGGAAAGTTTCAGGTCACCAGAGATAAGGTCCAGCGTGAACTCTCGATTTGAACTAGACAGAAATCACACATCAGGCGTGACTCGCTTCCTTTCTCCTGTTAACTGTCTGTGAAGTTTGCTTTATTCTCTAGTGATAAGATTTAGAGATGCACAAAATGCACAGTCAAAAGAAAATCACTTAAAAGATGCAGTTTATGCAGAAAAATAAATCTGAGCTTCAGTTCGATGATTGAGTCTAAATCTGAAGATCAGAATGAAAGAAAAGAAACATCCGTACAACACTGTGTCAGCCGTTATGTGATTTGTAGTTTAATGCACATTTACATCTAAACTCAGAACCACAGAAGCAGGCCAGTAATCTGATGAAATGAACATGTTTATGATGCAGAATGTCACAGGTCGTCTGTATTATTCACCATCAGTCCATCCATCCGGTCCATTCTAGCGATTACATTCGCTGTGGCGCCACCAAGTGCCGACAAGTGTTCAGTGCAAGCCAGGGCTTTCTCCGATGTCTGAGGACTTAACCAGACTCGGATCGGTCTAAACTACCAGACGAGAAAAGAATAATAAACATCTGTTCATGTGTGTCAGTGCGTGTCCTCACTGGAGGATCTCCCTGCTACAGAGAACACAGAGACACCGAGGAGTGATTGGACAACCAGAACCCAGGATACACAGGTTCAGTGAATGTGGTGTTGAAGGTGTGGAGGTGGATCAGTGAGTCAGAGGAGATTCTGTAGAAGGACAGCATGCCAGCAGGCCAGTCCACGTACACTGCTATTCTGTCGAGGACAGAGGAGGAGACGCGTGTTCCTCTGTTATTGTGCATTGCATAGAACCCAACATGAGAGCACCTTAGACTCCACGAGTAGTTATTGTCTCCAAACCGAACCCTCTGGAAAGTGTTTCTGTTTTCTCTGTAACTCACTGCTATGTCAATCACTCCTTCCCACTCCACCTCCCAGTAACAGCGACCAGTCAGTCCACTGGTACACACCATTTGCACAAAGGAGTGAAACCTCTCTGAGTGAAAGGGATATGGCTGCTCTTCCATCACACGTGTCAGCTTCCTGTTGTTGTCAGATAGTTTGAGGTTTCTGTGTAATGTATTTGTGTCCGGTACAAGTGCACAGAAATCTGATGGAGAGAGGAAACAGCAAACGCTTTATCGTCTGAAGCTTTTACGTGCTGCTTTATTCACACGCTGACTGTTAATAAGAGGAAAAGTTAAGGAGTTTATTGTTTGGATCTCCAGTCAGACTGAGAATGAATGCACACACACACATTTCTGATTTAAATAAGTGAACACACACTCACACTTCTTTAGACCGGGTCTCAGCCTCTGCTCTCCACAATGTTCCAGCCTGGAGGAAGAAACAAAGTCTGATTAATATTAGGGTTGTCAAAATCAACGTGGATTCGTCACGATTAATCCGATTAAAATTTTTAACGCAATTAACACATCTGCAGCGCTGAATGACTCAAAATCCCTGAAATGTCTCTGTCAGCGCATTTGGGGCAGTTTGTCCAAGTAGAGTTACCTTTGCACATGTGCAGTAGATCTGGTAGTGACGGGCAGCAGAACCAACCAAATCAATATGGATGATGACAAACAGCACACTGGCCCTCTTGTGGGAAATTTGAGTATAAAAAGCAACAAGACGGAGCAGTCGACCGACATAAAGTATTGTGCACAATGTGCACAATACTTTATGTATTCTCAGCTTAGGGCGATCGTGGCTCAAGAGTTGGGAGTTCGCCTCGTAATCGGAAGGTTGCCGGTTCGAGCCCCGGCTCGGACAGTCTCGGTCGTTGTGTCCTTGGGCAAGACACTTCACCCGTTGCCTACTGGTGGTGGCCAGAAGGGCCGATGGTGCAATATGGCAGCCTCGCTTCTGTCAGTCTGCCCCAGGGCAGCTGTGGCTACAACTGTAGCTGCCTCCACCAGTGTGTGAATGTGTGGATGACTGGGTGTGTAAAGCGCTTTGGGGTCCCTAGAGGGGACTAGTAAAAGCGCTATACAAATACAGGCCATTTACCATTAAAACATTAACGCGGAGCTTACATTAGTCAGAGATGCTGCTAGCACTTTGGCTAGCGCGTCCCCTCATAGAGCGTCGGGAACTCAGTAAGTCTACCTCGGACAAACTGACTGACACAATTACCAAGTGAATTGCAACAAACTGCAGATCTATTAATATTGTTGAGGACACAGGCTTTACAAAGGTGTTGCAAGTTGCCTCTCAAGATGCATTTCACAAGTCTCCAACAAGAAGCACAATAATGTCAAAAATTCATCAGCTGCATGAAACTGAAAAGGAGAAAAACACAAGCCTTTAGCTTTAGCTGTAGCCAAACACGTCGCCCGACAGGAGACTGCTGGACTTCTGTCAGTAACAGTAAGTATCTTGGTGTTACTGCTGCTGGGAAGTAAAGTCATTTGCATTGAGAATAATGAAGACAGAGGAGAGGAGAGTTTTTGATCTTAGTCAAAAATCTATCCATCAGCTTCAGCGTGTCCAGAACTCTGCTGCTCGTATCATCACCAGGACTCCTTCTATGCACCACATCACTCCTGCTCTGCAGCAGCTTCACTGACTTCCAGTTAAATACCGCATCAATTTCAAGATACTTTTGTACACGTTCAAGGCTATCCATCATCTCTCGCCTTCATACCTCTCTGACCTGGTTCAGCTCACCATCCCTTCTCCATGTCTCACATCCTCCTCCTCTCTTTCTCTTTCCGTCCCTTCCCCCAGCTAGCCACCGTGGGGCGCAAGGCTTTCTGCTGCTCTGCCCCCCATCATCCCTTCCTCCTGAGATAAGAAACATCACTTCCCTCCCTCTTTTTAAATCCAGACTCAAAACTCACCTGTTCACATTAGCCTATTCCACATACATTTGTCCATCCTGCTACTTTAATTTATTTTATTTATTTGCTCAACGTTTTATCCTTATTATGTTTGTTCCTGTTATTGCTTGTGTACAGTGTCCTTGAGTGTTTTGAAAGGCGCTTTCTTAAATAGAATGTACTATTATTATTATTATTGTTATTAATAATAATACCAAGTACCGAGGTAGTGAGTAACTATGTAAGCTGATAACTAACCTTCTCAGTTATTTTGCAGCAGTGTTGAAAACATGACTGAAATTAATGTAATGAGTGAGGACAGGGACTCAGCTCATCAGTTTACTGTCAGTCTGCACTGTTGGAGCAGACGGTGAGTTGAAAGGCGTCAGCCTGCCAGTGTGCTGTTCATACCAGAGAGTTTCAAGTCTCCACTGAGGATCCTTCAGCCCAGCAGAAAGAAGCTTCACTCCTGAGTCTCCTAGGTGATTGTAGCTCAGATCCAGCTCTCTCAGATGGGAAGGATTGGAATTCAGAGATGAGGCCAGAGAAGTACAGCCCTCCTCTGTGATCTGGCAGCCTGACAGCCTGGAGACAGACAGACAGACAGACACACACACACACACACACACACACACACACACACACACACACACACACTATATTAGCTTTTATTTTTCAATCGTTATTTTGTTGCAACTTAAAAATATAAAAAATAATGAAAGGAGTATCTGTGTATGAGTTTGTCTTAGTATAATGGTGAAAATGCTAATACAGAACTAAAGGATAGGATTTTTTCTCTATATATTTACATAATATATAATAAGTGGATTGTATATCAAAATAAATGCACACAACATGAATATACAGGGTGGGCATTTATATGGATACACCGTAATAACATGGGAATGGTTGGTGATATTAAAGTCCTGTTTGTGGCACATTAGTATATGTGAGGGGGCAAACTCCTCAAGATGGGTGGTGACCATGGTGGCCATTTAGAAGTCGGCCATCTTGGATACAACTTTTGTTTTTTCAATAGGAAGAGGGCCATGTGACACATCAAACTTATTGGTAATGTCACAAGAAAAACAATGGTGTGCTTGGTTTCAACGTAACTTTATTCTTTCATGAGTTATTTACAAGTTTCTCTTTGTTCACAGCCATTGACATGTCGAAGAGGTTAACACGTGAGGATCGAAATTGTGTTGATATCTGGTGAACGCAGTAACCGGGTCATTGCAGCAGATTTCAATGCAAGACACCCTACGAGACCACCCGTCTCCCATGCTACAGTTAGCAAACTGCTTGCTAAGTTTCGTGAAACTGGTTCAGTGTTGGATTTGCTAAGAGTGGCATTAGTCGAACATCCCTTTGGCGGATATTAGCTACTCACAAATGGAACCCTTACAAACTCCAGCTACTGCAGCATCTCAGCGAGGATGACCCAGATCAGCGCACAGAATTTGCAGAATGGGCAAAACAGAAATTGGAACAGGACCCTCAGTTCACGCAGAAGATTTTGTTCAGTGATGAGGCAAACTTTTATGTGAATGGTGAAGTTAACAAACAAAACCACCGCTATTGGTCTGACACTAACCCACATTGGATGGATCCCTCCAAGACTGCTGGAACAACAAAAGTGATGGTTTGGTGTGGTATATGGGGTACAATGATAGTGGGTCCATTCTTCATCAATGGAAACCTCAAGGCCACTGGATATTTGAAATTGCTACATGATGATGTGTTTCCTCTTTATGCACTGAAGCTGGCACGTTCCCTGAGTTTTTCCAGCAAGATGGTGCACCACCACATTATGGGTGCCAGGTCTGAGCATTCCTAGATGAACAGTTTCCTGGAAAGTGGATTGGTCGTCATGGGCCAGTTGAATGGCCCCCAAGGTCTCCCGATCTGACCCCCTTAGACTTTTATCTTTGGGGTCATCTGAAGGCAATTGTCTATGGTGTGAAGATACGAGATGTGCAGCACCTGAAACTACGGATACTGGATGGCTGTGCTGGCATTTCTCCTGTGGTGTTGCTATCAGTGTGTGCAGAGTGGGAGAAGAGGGTTGCATTGACAATCCAACACAATCGGCAGCACATTGAACACATTTTATAAGTGGTCAGAAACTTGTAAATAACTCATGAAAGAATAAAGTTACGTTGAAACCAAGCACACCATTGTTGTTCTTGTGACATTACCAATAAGTCTGATGTGTCACATGGCCCTCTTCCTATTGAAAAAACAAAAGTTGTATCCAAGATGGCCGACTTCTAAATGGCCACCATGGTCACCACCCATCTTGAGGAGTTTGCCCCTCACATATACTAATGTGCCACAAACAGGACTTTAATATCACCAACCATTCCCATGTTATTACGGTGTATCCATATAAATGCCCACCCTGTACAATAACTAAATACAGATATAGAATACACATTTGAAATTAAGAAATATATACAGGTTATGAGAGTGTGGGGAGGAAAGAACATGATGTGCGCAGTGCTTTTACTGAATCAAGTGTCCAAAGTTATTGTAGCCTGAGTAAATACTCAGGTGTGTCATTGTGTGTTAACTGAGCAGTGAGCAGGGTGAGGGAGCATTGTTTTGCTTTATTTTGTTGTTCCTAGGGCTATGCTTTTCTGGACAGAGATCTCAGATGTTGTTCCTGGATCTGCTGGAGCCACTCACCTAGCTTGGGGGTCCCTGCACCTAATGCTCTGATTACCACTGGGACCACTGTTACCTTCACCCTCCACATCTTCTCCAGCTCGTCTCTCAGCTTCTCATGTTCCTCCCTAATGTTGCTATAAGATAACCTTTATTAGTCCCACACGTGGGAAATTTGTTATGTATGACTCATTATAGCTAAATGTATTAACAACTACTGTGTCCCGTTGGATAGCTGTCACCCTTTTGTCTGTCTCTGGACGTCCCACAGGATCTCAGCTCAGTCATTCTCAACCACTCTAGGGGGCATATCCCGATTCAACCTCGGGACGTCCAGGCCATACTCGACACAGATGTTCCTATATGCTATACCAGCGACTTGGTTATGGCGTTCCATGTATGCACTCCCTTTGCATCTCATACCCTGCTGTTATGTGCTGGATTGTCTCAGGGGTATCTTTACATAGCCTCCACCTGGGGTCTTGCCTGGTGTTGTCAGTGTGCTCAGAGGTTATTCCTGTGCTGCCATGATTAGTGCCTCTGTGCTGTTTTTCCATGATGGCTACTGTTCTTTTTCCTCTTGTGTCTGTGAAGGTTCTCAGTCCTCCAGGTCATCGTAGTCTAAGGAGCTTGGAAAGAAAAGTGTCTGGACTTCCTTAACTTCTTAGTTACATTCAGCTGACTCCTCAGGACTTGCCTGACCCTCTGCAGGTACTTGGTGGTTGCAGCTTTCCTAGAGACCTTTTCACGGTTCCAATTTGCCTGTGGTGCCCCAGGTACTTGTGACTGTCCTTACTATCTGGTAATGTAATCTCCTCACTTCTGACTACCTTCCCTCTCTTTGTTACTATCCGACTACACTTCTCTAATCTAAATGACATTCTGATGTCGCTGCTCTACATCCTAGTGGTATGAATCAGTCGATGTCTTCTCCAGTCCTGGCATTCAGCTTGATGTCATCCAAAGAGAGGAGGTGGCTAACAATTGCTCCATTCTGTAGTCGGTATCCGTAGCCTCTCTTGTCAACGATCTGGCTGAGGTGGTTCAGGCCTATGCATAACAGCAGTAAGGACAAAGCATCTCTTTGGTAAATCTCTCACTTTGTGGTGTAATTTGCTTGAAGGTGGCCTAAGGTTCCTGTTGATCTTATATAATTCTAGTACAGGAGCTGAGGCAGGATGGGACTTTTCCCTCCTGATAATCCTTGAGGATTAGGGCTATCAGTTAGCCATTCTGGGTGTGTCTCATCCATTAGCAGCAGGTATATTTGTGCTGCTAGACACATGTGGAATGCTGTTAGCGTCATGTCAAGGGCTGGTACTGTCCATCTCTTCATACTTGAGACTCTTTCTTGGATGTCTCCCACTGTGATGGTTACTGGATCCTGTTCAGGGAGATTGATATGGTCTGCTCTTAGATCCACTAGCCATTGAACATTGTTGTTATAAGTTGAGTCTTCTCCCATATGGTCTTCTAGTATTCCTCAGTCTCCAACTTTGGTGGGGCTGCTCTCAAATTGTTTTCCTGCCATTGACACTACACATCAGTGGAGAACAGTTGGTTTATTCTCCTGGCTTCCAACGTTCTCATATACCTCTTCAAATGGGTAGCTGTGAGTCTTTGCTTAGCAGTTCCCAAGGCCTCAGGTATGGCCAGCTTTCTGTGCTTCTTAGTCACCCATTTCTTAATCACAACTTTCTGCCACGAACTTCTGTGCTATCTTGATTTTGGCTGTTCAAGTTGTAGCCAAGCATCTCAAGAATGTCACCCAATCTAGGAGGGTGGGGATGATGACGACCTGATGGCACCCCCTTGCCGTAGCACTTGTGTTGTACATCATCAATCTCTAAGGAACACTAAACTACCAGTTGTTTTGCCATTGGTCCAAATGTTGGGTGTCAAAGAATGGGTGTCCATAGGATCCACATCCACTTCATGTAACCCTTTGAGCTGGAATTACTTTCCATTCCAACAGGTCCCCATTCTCATCCCTTGTTCACTTATGGATTCTTGTTCCACTTCTCGTCAATGTATCCTAGTTCCTCTGCACCTGACACAGACCTTGTTAATCCAGGTGAAATCTGACATAGGATGTCTTCAGCGCACTTTCTACATGTTTCCTCTTACTATTCAAATCGACATCCCTCCTAAAAACCTTTCTGTGAAACCCATCATACTTAACATTTAGTATTTTCTGGGTCTTAATAAGTTCTCTGAGGTCATCCTTCATATTGTCCAAGGACATCACATAATGACAGTGGAATGGTCAGCTTATATTTCCTCATCTCTCTCATCACCAGCTCCGGAGCTAACTCATCTCTCAGCCCAGTTGTCTCCTCTGTAGCTCGTCAATGATAACAAGTGCTGTTCCATGTAGTATCACTGACATGCTCAGTACCGTAATTTAGTCTTGTGTGTAAACACTGGACTCTAAAATAACAAAAAAATGAAAATCCCAGGAGTAAAAAAGAAGTGACAAATAACAAAGCAACAAAGCATGGAAGAGCTACTGTAACTGCTGTGACTCAGCAAGGCAATTTAGTGGTTAACCAAAGCACTCTCATAGGTATTGAAAGTTTGCAAAGATGCAAACTTACAAAGAAAATAGTTAGCAGTTAGGGGTTAGATGTCCTTTGCCACAGTTATTAGTGAATGGATTAGAGCTATATTTTAAAACAATCTTCTCAAATAATCTTAGAAGGTATTGTGAAGGCTGAAGTCAACTCTTGTACTGTTTTAGAGTAACAAAATGAGCCGATTTTGCCAAACATAGTTCTGGAGCAATATATAAAAACAATGACAGTTTCCTCCTGTTTGCAAGGGGTAATCTTCTTACTTGAGAGTCTCTAGTGCACAGTCAGAATCCTTCAGTCCAGCAGAGAGTAGCTTCACGCCTAAATCGCGCAGATCGTTGTTACTCACGTCCAGCATTCTCAGACTTAACACCTGGGAGCTGAGTACCGACGACAATTGGTGGCAGCAATTCTCTGTAAGACCAGTTTGATTCAACCTGATGAAAAAAACAAAATTTCTTGTAGCCTTAGTTTTTATAATCAAGGTAAGTACAAATAGTGCAACAGAGCACTACATAGATATTTCACAATGTGATCTGACCTGAGCGTCTGTAGGTTAAAGTGATGATGAACCATTTCAGCAGAGAGTAGTCTCACTCCTGAATCCTTCAGGTCATTGTTACTCAGGTCCAGGTCTCTCAGACTGGAGAACTGGGAGTTGAGAAATAGTGAGAAGTCCTGGCAGCATTTTGCTGTGAGATTGGTTTGATTCAACCTGACAGAAAGCAACGAACAGCAATAAATATACTTGCATTTAATTCAATTCAATTTTATTTATATAGCGCCAAATCACAACATAAGTCGCCTCAAGGCGCTTCATAGATACAGAGAAAAACCCAACAATCATATGACCCCCTATGAGCAAGCACTTTGGCAACAGTGGGAAGGAAAAACTCCCTTTTAACAGGAAGAAACCTCCGGCAGAACCAGGCTCAGGGAGGGGCGGCCATCTGCTGTGACCGGTTGGGGTGAGAGAAGGAAGACAGGATAAAGACATGCTGTGGAAGAGAGACAGAGGTTAATAACAGATATGATTCAATGCAGAGAGGTCTGTTAATACATAGTAAGTGAGAAAGGTGACTGGAAGGAAAAACTCAATGCATCATGGGAATCCCCCGGCGGCCCATGTCTATTGCAGCATAACTAAGGGAGGATTCAGGGTCACCTGGTCCAGCCCTAACTATATGCTTTAGCAAAAAGGAAAGTTTTAAGCCTAATCCTGAAAGTAGAGATAGTGTCTGTCTCCTGAATCCAAACTGGAAGCTGGTTCCACAGAAGAGGGGCCTGAAAACTGAAGGCTCTGCCTCCCATTCTACTTTTAAATACTCTAGGAACAACAAGTAGGCCTGCAGAGTGAGAGCGAAGTGCTCTAATAGGGTGATATGGTACTACAAGGTCATTAAGATAAGATGGGGCCTGATTATTTAAGACCTTGTATGTGAGGAGCAGGATTTTGAATTCAATTCTGGACTTAACAGGAAACCAATGAAGGGAAGCCAAAACAGGAGAAATCTGCTCTCTCTTTCTAGTCCCTGTCAGGACTCTTGCTGCAGCATTTTGGATTAGCTGAAGGCTTTTCAGGGAGTTTTTAGGACTTCCTGATAATAATGAATTACAGTCGTCCAGCCTGGAAGTAATAAATGCATGAACTAGTTTTTCAGCGTCACTCTGAGACAGGATATTTCTAACTTTAGAGATGTTGTGCAAATGGAAGAACGCAGTCTTACATATTTGTTTAATATGTGCGTTGAAGGACATGTCCTGGTCAAACATGACTCCAAGGTTCCTCACAGTGTTACTGGAGGCCAAGGTAATGCCATCCAGAGTAAGAATCTGGTTAGATACCATATTTCTAAGCTTTTCAGGGCCGAGTACAATAACCTCAGTTTGATCTGAATTAAGAAGCAGAAAGTTAGCGGCCATCCAGGTCTTTATGTCTTTAAGACATTCCTGCAGTTTAACTAATTGGTGTGTGTTATCTGGCTTCATGGACAGATAGAGCTGGGTGTCATCTGCATAGCAGTGTAAATGTATGCTATGTTTTCTAATGATGCTGCCTAAGGGAAGCATGTATAATGTAAACAGAATTGGTCCTAGCACTGAACCCTGTGGAACTCCATAATTAACCTCAGTGTGTGAAGAGGACTCTCCATTTACATGCACAAACTGGAGTCTATTAGATAGATATGATACAAACCACTGTCCACCTGTTTGCAGTCAGACAGCATTAATTCCTATACAGTTGTGTTTATGAGTTAAAGTATAAACAAACAATGATGATAAATGATAAACATGGAACATAATCCACTGCAGCATTATAATACAACATTTCAGCTTACCTGAGGCTCTGTAGTGTACAGTGAGGAGTCTCCAGTATTGCAGAGAGCAACTTCAGACCCAATCCCTGCAAACTGTTGTTACTCAAGTCCAGTTCTCTCAGATTGGAGGACTGGGAACTGAGAACTGAAGACAAAGCTTCACAGCTTCTCTCTGACAGATTACAGCCACTCAATCTGTAGAGGAAATAGTGATGCTGTTTATATGCTATAAAAAACTACTGTAGTAATTATAAAATGAATAATTATATTATTGTTTGAACAAATTTCCTCATGAGATATGATGACTATTAGTTTTACATAATTTAAATAATTTAACAAAAACTAGCACCTGTGATGCCATTGCAATATCTGGTTATCTGTGCACCTACAGAGCTTTGGTGGAGGCTTTGACCACTGGCAAAAGCCTCAAAAAAGCTTCTTCTGAAGCAGAAGCAGAATATTTCTTCAGGTCAAAAACATGCAGATGTTCTTCTGATGACAGTAAGATGAAGACCAAAGCTGACCACTGAGCTGGAGAAAGTTCATATGTGGAGAGGCTTCCTGAACTTAGATACTGTTGGATTTCCTCTATTAAAGAACGATCATTTAGTTCATTCAGGCAGTGGAGAAGATTAATGTTTCTCTCTGGAGACAGATTCTCACTGAGCTTCTCCTTGATATACTGGATTGTTTTCTGGTTGGTTTTTGACTGACAGTCTGTTTTTTTCAGTAGGCTCTGTAGTTTATCCTGATTGGTCTGCAGTGAAAGACCCAAGAGGAAGCGAAGGAACAAGTCCAGGTGTCCGTTTGGACTCTGTAAGGCCCTGTCAATCGAAATCCTGTGGATCTTCTTTGAAGATGTTTTACTTAAAAGCAGTTGAAGATTGCGCATTGAGGGCTGTGGTGAAAGCATCACATTTTTGTTGCTATTTATAAGCGACATCCTCACATAAAGAGCAGCCAGAAACTCCTGAACGCTCAGATGGACGAAGCTGAACATCTTGTCTTTCCCTTTCCTTCCTCGATCTTCTTTGAAGATCTCTGTGAACACTCCTGAGCACACCGAGGCTTCACTGAAATCAATGCCGCTCTCTCTCAGATCCTTCTCATAGAAGATCAGGTTGCCCTTTTCCAGCTGCTCAAAGGCCAGTTTTGCTAATGACTTAATGTATTGAATGCTCTTCTCTGGGCCATACTTTTCTTTTGTCCGATCAATCTGAAACATCAGGAACTCTGCGTACATCTCAGTCAGAGTCTTGGGCAGCTCTCCTCCCTCTCTGGTTTTCAACACATCCTCCAGAACTGTTGCAGTGATCCAGCAGAAGACTGGGATGTGGCACATGATGTGGAGGCTTCGTGATGTCACGATATGGGAGATGAGTTTGTCAGCCTCCTCCTTACCTTTGACTCTCTTCCTGAAGTAGTCCTCTTTCTGTTGGTCGGTGAACCCCCTGACCTCTGTTGTACTGCTGATAAACTCTCGAGGGATCTGATTGGCCGCTGCAGGCCGTGTGGTTACCCAGATGCGAGCAGAGCGTAGCAGTTTCCCATTGATGATTTTCCTCAGCAGGACATCTGTTTTAGTTGCCTTTGTTACATCGACAGAGCGAATGTCTTCAGAATGAAGGTCGAGATGAAGGCGGCTCTCATCCAGCCCATCAAACACAAATAGAAGTTTGAATTTACTCTTGTCATAGTTGGTGATTCCTGATGACTGAACATCTGTAAAGATGTAATTAAGAGCCTCCTGTGGGATGCCTACAGTTTCTGGGATGCATTCATGAATGAGCTCTGCCAAACTGAACTTTTCTCCCTTCAGAGGATTCAGCTGACGGAAGGTGAAGGGGAAAATCAGATGCACATCTTGATTGGATCTTTGTTCAGCCCAGTCCAAAACAAACTTGTGAACAAGGAAAGTTTTTCCAATTCCTGCGATTCCATTGGTCATCACTGTTTTGATGGGTCTGTAGTCTCCTGAAGGATGTTTGAACATGTCTGTGGGTCTAATAGGTTTCTCTGGCTCTGCTGGCTTCCATACTTTGTCAATCTGCTGGATCTCATGCTGTGTGTTGATATGTACATCATACCCAGCTGTGATGTACAGCTCTGTGTAGATATCAACCAGACGCTGTTTATCTTCTGTCCAACCTTCTTGGGTGCACATAAACTTGTCCTGGAAGTTTGATTGAAGTATTTGCTGGAAAAACTTGATGGGGCGAGGCTCTGGTACTGGAACCACCACATCTGTATCAAACATGAGGGGAAAAATACAAAGTGTGCTGTGTATATTTCACGAATACCCATGTTGTTGTTGGAAGCAGTAAACAAAAAGTTCCATAAAGTTAAGCTTTCATTGTTCAGAGGAAGATCAATAATACAACAGCACTGGTAAAAATTTAAAAAAAAAATGTTAAGCCAGAGTTAAAATGTCCTCAGGTTACTGAATTTAGTGAATCCCTGGCCCTGGATCCAGCCCTCTGGATGAAACTACTTGCTAGGTGTAAGGAACCTATGTTGTCACACAGCAAGCAGGTAATGCTCATTATGAGGTGGCCTCACTTCCTTGTGACAATTAAAGCCCACGCAGCAGATGTTGCTGCATTGCAACAGCAGTTTACTTGTGTATTCTCCCCTCTGCCCTCTGCCCATCCTCATAAAATACTTCTGTGATCTCAGAAGGACCTGACACAACTCCGTAACTGTGGTTTGTGTTTTTTTATTGTTATCACACAATCTGCTTTATGTCACCTTTTGGGACCTTCCAGTGCACGCTGCCCTGGCTCCAGTGCTCTCCTCCAGCAGCAGCCTCCTCTCCAGGCCTGGTTGCTACTGAAATAGGGAATGCAAAATGCTCACTGGCTGTGCAAAACCAGCCTCCCTGACACCAAACCATGAACCTGCTGCTCCACTCCTCCCCTGCAGCTGAGCCACCAACCACACAGTGCCACCCCCCCACCGCCCAATTTGTGCCGGGGAGCCATCTGGCCTAGCCGGTCTTGAGACGCGGACAGGATGCAATAGCTGCTGTTTAATCCATCTGTGGCTGCACATGCTCACAACCCAATTGGTACCCCAGAAACTATACGTCCCTCCGTCCAACCACACACTTTTTCGGGTTGGCCGTGAACCCCGCCTGCCTCAGAGACTCCAGGACCACTACCACCCGCTGCATATGCTCCGCCCAAGTGTCACTATTGATGATGATGTCTTCTAGGTCAGCTGCAGCATATGCAGCATAAGGACGCAGCAACCGGTCTCTGAGACGCTGGAAGGTGGCAGGGGCTCCGAACAAGCCGAACATTAGTGTAACGTACAAACCGTAAAGAGTAGAGAAGGCCCTTTTTTACTTTGACTCTGCAGACCAGGCAATCTGCCAGTAGCCCTCGGTTAAATCCAGCATCGGCATGGGATAAGCATCAAACTGTGACACCTCATTCACCTTGCGATAGTCTATGCAGAACCATATAGATCCATCTTTCTTCACTACCAGAACTATGGGGCTACACCAAGCGATGTGTGACTCTTCTATTACTCCCAGCTTCAAAACCTCCGCCAATTCCCTTTGCATGATTTGTCTTCTGTGCTCCAGTAACCTGTAGGGTCGTGAACGGACCATCACGCCAGGCCGCTTGTCAAATTGATGCACCATAACAGTCATACAGCTGGGTAAGGGGGAGAACACATTTGCAAAATGCTGTTGCAATGCAGCAACATCCACAACATCCACATCCACACCTGTGTGCAATGGTCATCACAAATGAAGGGAGGCAGGAATGGTGGAATCTGGAGTCCAACCAACGATCCCAGTTGCGTTCATCTTCGTGAACGAACTTCCGAATCATGGACATTAAGGTCTTATTCAGCCGCTCCACCAGCCCATCATACTGAGGGTGGTAGGCTTAATGCCCTACAATTCGTAAAGCTAGACATCTATGAAGTTCTTTGGTCAGTCAGTATCTTTTTCAGGATACCGACTCAAGAGATGACCTGAAATAGCACCTGTGCCACACTTAGCAGAAATGGTGTGCAGTGGCACTGTTTGTGGATATTGCCTTGCAAATCCACCAGAACTAACACAAAGCGATAGCCGTGTGAAATGGCGCGATGAGGTCCATGCCAATGCGCTCAGGACCTCCATTAATGGTAATGAGTGTAACTGGAGCCGATGGGGTCTCCCGAGAAGGCCCCACTGACTCCTCCGCTGAGCACCACACAGACCTCGCATGTCCCTACCGGCCGCGATTGCATACTGACACACAGTCCAATTAATTTACCGAACCTGGGCCAATCCGTCCGCAAAATTAAGGGGTGCGTCATCCTGCCTGTCACACAGCTTACCATGGCAGGATATTTAAAAGTAAAATGGGAGGCGGACTCTTCAGCTTTCATGCCTCTCTTCGGTGTTGGGTGCTCTCCACTGACTGTGCCAGAATAAAATACGAATAGTAGACAGCAGGAATAAATAACAAACAAGAGAAAGTCACACACTGGAGAACAAATGCTTGGAAGTAGTGCAAAGAAAAGACTCTAGAGTCGGGATTGTTGGGGTGGTGGGTGGAGGATAGTGTTTGTTAGCAGTCTGACTGGCCCAGGGGAAGAAGCTGTTGGTGAGTCTGGAGGTATGGGACCTGACTGGCCTGAGAGGGCAGCGGGTCAAATAGGTGGTGGGCGGGGCTCGCCTGTGATGCCCCTGGTTTTCCTGAGACAGGAGGATCTGGAGATGGCCTCCAGGGGTGGCAGAGGGCAGCCAGTAAGTTATTTGGGAGTTGTTAATGACCCCTGTGCAGCCTTCCTGTTTTCAGTTGTGGCCCCTGAGTACCAAACACGAGGCAGGAGGAGAGCACACTCTCCACTGAGGAGGAGTAGAAGCTTCACACAGGGTAACTATGTGCGAATGCTGTTTGTTGATTACAGTTCAGCGTTTAACACAATAGTGCCCTGCAGACTGTTCACAAAGCTGAGGGATCTGGGACTTAACAGCCGTCTGTGTGCATGGGTGTTGGACTTCCTCACTGGCAGAACTCAGGTGGTGAGGGTGGGCAGGTGCTTCTCCAACAGCATCACCATCAACACAGGAGCACCTCAGGGATGTGTCCTCTCGCCACTGCTCTACTCCCTCTACACTTCAGACTGTGTGGCCACCCATGGCTCCAACACCATTGTGAAGTTTGCTGACGACACAGTGGTGTTGGGTGCCATCTCCAACAACGATGAGGCGGCCTACATGGATGAAGTGAAGAATCTGGCATCGTGGTGCCAGGACAACCACCTCCAGCTGAACGTCAGCAAGACCAAGGAGCTGGTGGTGGACTTCAGAAGGAGTCAGCACAGAGACTACAAGCCCATCATCATCAATGGAGCTCCAGTGGAGAGGGTGCAGTCCTTCAAGTATCTCGGTGTCCACATCTCCTCAGACCTGACATGGGCTGCCCACATTCAGGTCCAGACCAAAAAGGCTAGGCAGCGCCTGTATCACCTACGACAACTGAGGAAGTTCAGGGTCTCTCCAAAGATCCTCAGGATTTTCTATACAGGCGCTGTGGAGAGCATCCTCACACAGAACATGACATCGTGGTTTGGGAACAGCTGTGTGAAGGACCAAAAAGCTCTCCAGAGAGTGATCCGTACAGCAGAACGCTGCTGCAGGATTGCTCTCCCCCCGCTTCAGGACACCTACACCAGGAGATGCCGGACTAGAGCAGATACTGAAGGACCCGTCCCATCCTGGCAACAAACTGTTCCAACTTCTGCAATCTGGTAGAAGGTTCCGCATCTTCCGGGCAAGGACAGAGAGACTCAAGAGGAGCTTCTATCCCCAAGCCATCCGTGCCCTCACTCCCACACACACACACACACACACACACACACACACACACACACACACACACCCTCTCACATCATCCATAAGTGGCTGAGACAGGACTCTCTTCCAGATACTCTAAACACACCGGCACAATGTACATTTCAAATTCCTTTCATTTTAGATATGTTCAGATTCTGTAAAATAGTCAGATTGTCTATTCTTATTTAATTCACTTAATGTACAGAATTCACCTGCTTGCTGCATACATGCTACTACTGCACACTCACCTAATGTATATATCATATATAATGTTCTAATGTTCTTCCTCCCCTCCCTCAGTTAGCAGTTATAGTGGAAGTGAGATAGCAGTAGGACAAGTAAAGATTTTCTTTGTAAACTTTTTACCAAAACCCTTAATATTATTGTCTAAATTTATCATGTGTGTCCAGCACTTTGGGCAGTGGTTGCTGTTTTTAATGTGCCCTATAAATAAAGTTGGCTCAGTTATGTCTTTCAAGACTTCCTTAAATACCCAAAATTCCAAGTTTACCTTCAGGGTGATGAAGAGGAGCCTGTGTGTGTGAGAGAGAAGACAAGCTCTGCAACAGGTCATTCCTGCTGATCCTTTCTAGAACCTTTCTGGTCACCTCCACAGCTCCTGGAAGTCTGTAGATCTGTACCATCAGAGTCACGGTGTCCCGCCTTTCTGCTTTTTCCAGCTGACATGCTTTGATTGATGGAAGGCCTTCCAGGCAGCTGTCCTGCTGCAGGAACCACTTAAAGTCATCAAACTCCTTTCCTGTCAACTCCTCCAGAATGTCCAAGAGGTCGACTGACGTCATGAGAGCTCCCTGATAGTCAGACAATAAAAGTCAATTCAATTCAATTCAACTGTTGTTGTGATAAAGTGTGTGTGTATGTATATGTATGTGTATATATAATTCCCCACTCGCCCCTGTGGGCGGTCAATCCTTCCAGCTCGGGTCCTCTACCAGAGGCCTGGGAGCTTGAGGGTCCTGCAGTATCTTAGCTGTTCCCAGGACTGCGCTCTTCTGGACAGAGATCTCCGATGTTGTTCCCGGGATCTGCTGGAGCCACTCGCCTAGCTTGGGAGTCACCGCACCTAGTGCTTCGATTACGTCATGACATCACGACGTCAGTATATATACATATGTATATGTATACATATGTATACATATGTATATATATACATATGTATACATATGTATATATATACATATGTATACATATATATACATACATATCTATATATACATATGTATGTATACATACATATGTATACATACATATGTATGTATACATATATATACATATGTATATATATACATATGTATTTAGTATTTAGTCAGCCACCGATTGTGCAAGTTCCCCCACTTAAAATGATGACAGAGGTCAGTAATTTGCACCAGAGGTACACTTCAACTGTGAGAGACAGAATGTGAAAAAAAAATCCATGAATCCACATGGTAGGATTTGTAAAGAATTTATTGGTAAATCAGGGTGGAAAATAAGTATTTGGTCACCTCAAACAAGGAAAATCTCTGGCTCTCACAGACCTGTAACGTCTTCTGTAAGAAGCTTTTCTGTCCCCCACTCGTTACCTGTATGAATGGCACCTGTTTGAACTCATCATCTGTATAAAAGACACCTGTCCACAGCCTCAAACAGTCAGACTCCAAACTCCGCCATGGCCAAGACCAAAGAGCTTTCGAAGGACACCAGGAAAAGTATTGTAGACCTGCACCAGACTGGGAAGAGTGAATCTACAATAGGCAAGCAGCTTGGTGTGAAAAAATCAACTGTGGGAGCAATCATCAGAAAATGGAAGACATACAAGACCACTGATAATCTCCCTCGATCTGGGGCTCCACGCAAGATCTCATCCCGTGGGGTCAAAATGATCATGAGAACGGTGAGCAAAGATCCCAGAACCACACGGGGGGACCTGGTGAATGACCTGCAGAGAGCTGGGACCAAAGTAACAAAGGTCACCATCAGTAACACACTACAACGGCAGGGAATCAAATCCCGCAGTGCCAGACGTGTTCCGCTGCTGAAGCCAGTGCATGTCCAGGCCCGTCTGAAGTTTGCCAGAGAGCACATGGATGATACAGCAGAGGATTGGGAGAATGTCATGTGGTCAGATGAAACCAAAGTAGAACTTTTTGGTATAAACTCAACTCGTCGTGTTTGGAGGAAGAAGAATACTGAGTTGCATCCCAAGAACACCATACCTACTGTGAAGCATGGGGGTGGAAACATCATGCTATGGGGCTGTTTTTCTGCCAAGGGGACAGGACGACTGATCCGTGTTAAGGACAGAATGAATGGGGCCATGTATCGTGAGATTTTGAGCCAAAACCTCCTTCCATCAGTGAGAACTTTGAAGATGAAACGAGGTCTTCCAACATGACAATGATCCAAAACACACCGCCCGGGCAACAAAGGAGTGGCTCCGTAAGAAGCATTTGAAAGTCCTGGAGTGGCCTAGCCAGTCTCCAGACCTCAACCCCATAGAAAATCTGTGGCGGGAGTTGAAAGTCCGCGTTGCTCGGCGACAGCCCCAAAACATCACTGCTCTCGAGAAGATCTGCATGGAGGAATGGGCCAAAATACCAGCTACTGTGTGTGCAAACCTGGTAAAGACCTATAGTAAACGTTTGACCTCTGTTATTGCCAACAAAGGTTATGTTACAAAGTATTGAGTTGTATTTTTGTTATTGACCAAATACTTATTTTCCACCCTGATTTACGAATAAATTCTTTACAAATCCTACCATGTGGATTCATGGATTTTTTTTTCACATTCTGTCTCTCACAGTTGAAGTGTACCTCTGGTGCAAATTACTGACCTCTGTCATCATTTTAGGTGGGGGAACTTGCACAATCAGTGGCTGACTAAATACTTTTTTGCCCCACTGTATATATACATATGTATACATATACATATGTATACATATGTATATGTATACATACATATGTATACATATGTATGTATACATACATATGTATGTATACATATGTATATATACATATGTATACATATGTATATATACATATGTATGTATACATATGTATATATACATATATATACATATGTATATATATACATATTAGGGGTGCAACGATATTCGTATCGATATTGAACCGTTCGATACAGTGCTTTCGGTTCGGTACGCATATGTATCGAACAATACAACATTTGTAATTTATTTTATCAATTTTCCTTCTGACGATGCTGTCTGTGTTGAGCGCTCAGTGAATCTGTGTTCGACTACTCCGCCTAGGCTGCACTGTCCAGCGCAGATCCACTGAGCGCTCAACACAGACAGCATAGTCAGAAGGAAGAGCGCAGGGCACCTCCCCCACCCTCATTCAGATCTGGCGTTTGGAATTATTTTGGTTTTCATGTGACGTATGACCCTGAAGGTAAGCGAGTCATGGACTAAAGTAAAACAGTATGTTTGCCATGCAATGCTCAATTACATTGGTGTGAACTAGTGTGCTAGCGCAGTTAGCTCGTTAACGTGTTGGCCGTCTAGCCCCATGCACGGGGCGATCGGCGGTAGCTCGTTAACGGAGATTTGCCGTGTTGTGGCGTTAAGGTCATTTCAACGAGATTAACCTGAAAGCACTAGTGGGAACACAACGAATATGACTGCACATTTACGCCGACATCATCCTAGTGCAAAGACAAAAACAACAAGCATGCTACTAACTTTAGCCGAGTCATTTAGACAGCTGTTAGCACATGATTCTCCTTATGCTGCTGAGAATATAGCCCAGAAGAAGCGGATAGTATAGCTTTTATTTTGGAAAGAGACATTTCTCTGTAATAAACTCTCTTTTCCAAAGATGAGTGATTCCTCAATCAGATACAGGGCTCGCAATATCGCTAGCCCGACGTCCCGGGGCTAGCGATTTTTTCAGTCGGGCTACCAAAATCTATCTCTGCCCTGCCCGTCGGGCTATTGTAGGAAGGAAAAATATATGTCAATGCTTTTGCATTCTTTCAGAAATGTAGCTGGGTAATTATGTCATTGGCATCGGTGAGCCACTGTCAATATGTGACATATTGAAGTCGCGTTTGAATTTGCGCTCGTTTTTTTGCTTTCACTTTGCAATCGTGCGAACTGTGTATAGAGAGCGACAGCACTGATCTGTGAGTGATGATAATTTGTGCACCAATTCCTCTGACATCGTCTTATTAATCGTTAGCTTACTATGCAAACATGACAAGTGAAATCTCCCGCAGCTTAAACATGTGAGAGGTTGATCGCGCAGAGAATCGCTGAGCTTATGTGAGTGCGTGTGTAAAAGCATTTCAGTTCTGCTGAGCCAAATAAGACAGGTCAGGGTGAAGAAGTGACAGCCAAAGAAAAGCTTACCACAAAACGGAGAAGTTATGACAAATCAGACTATAAGGCAAAAAGAAAGTGCAGCTTTATGGTTTCATGGACAAAAGAATTTCTGTGGCTGCGATATGACGAGCTAAATAACCAGGGCTGCACATAAGTGGTCCGCAGGTGCGCATTCGCTGTCAAAATAAAAAACACGCACAAGGGTTAGGGTTAAATTTAAAAACTGTACTTTTGAGTTAAAATATATATTTATAATTTTAATAAATGACAAATTAAAAAGGCATGAACATTTTTTTGTATCGAAAAAATATCGAACCGTGACACCAAAGTATCGAACCGAACCGTGAATTTTGTGTATCGTTGCACCCCTAATACATATGTATACATATGTATACAGGATCATTGGAGGCCCTCTCCCACCCATGTCCCAACTCTACCACAAACACATCATCCGACATGCGAACAGCATAGTGAAGGACACTTTCCACCCCTCACATGCACTGTTCTCCCTCCTTCTATCTGGCCGACGATTTCACAGCATCAAAACCGAGACAAAAAGACACTGCAAGAGCTTCTTCCTACAAGCAGTCAGAGCCCTAAACTCACTACCACCAAACACAAACACTTTTACAAACACCTTGCAATACTCATCAGAAGACTCAAAAACAACACAAACTTCCACAAATCCACTACAAACTGGACCTGGGAACAATACGCTTACTGCACACTCAGTCACATAGTTACTGAACACACATCTAAATTATACTATATTTGCACATTTTGCATCTTGCACATGTCTTCGTCCTGTCTCGTCTACAATATCCTGACTCATAACTTGAACCTGATATTTAATACCACTGCACAACATCTCACTTTACTTTAATGGCACAATCCACTTTGTATTGTCTCATTCCTGTCTTGGTTTATTGTACATAGATATAGTTGCTAATAGTACCTTTTTATCTCTTAACTTAACCCAAATTTAGCGATTTATTATTTATTTGTAATTTCTAGTTTCATATCTCTTGCACATAGATTATTTATATTCTTAGAATATATTAAAAGAAGAATATAAATAATCTATCTCCATTTTTTTTATAAATGCACCATGCATTTATATGAATGGCATTTCGGTACGCTGTATACTGTGTATATTGTTGCATTGACAATAAAGACCTTAAATCTTGAGTCTTGGAAGGCAGCTCTGAACACCACATCCAGAACACCTTGGATTTCGTACAGAGGGTGAGAGATGTCGTTAGGGAGTCAGATGAAACAATGGTCTCGTACAATGTTACATCTGTCTTCACTTCCAGTCACTGAAAAGGGAAAGACCATCTCTGAATCGAGGAGGGGGCCTGAGGGTACATCTGTCACCATGTTACAATGCTGTGATTGCAGCCATTCCCTGACTCTCTGTGAGTGGGACTCATGGTTATTGATCAGTGATCTCTGATCAATGGGCTACTCTATAATACAGTCAGCTGCACTGATAGCAATGTGGAATTGCACATATAGGAAGTGGAGTTGTTTTGCCCCCTTTCTCTAAAATTCTCAAAAACTGTACTGTTTACATGAAAATACTTACAGTATTACTGGCGTCTTTTTCCTTTAAATTACTGTGTAGACAACCAATACTTAGTAAAATACTTACATGACAGATTCAGAAAAATGACACCATAAATCACAGAGAAGTATTCACACATATGGTAATGAAGGTAAATACAAGTATTCAGTAAAGTATGTTAGAGTATGATGCTAGTACATTTAAATAACCATCATGAGAAACGCAACAGAAAGATTTTTCCTCGGCACACCAACAGCAGTAACACTGATCATGTTACTAAAGATTCTAAAATACTACTAAATATTCTTTTAATGGTCCGACCACAACAGGTCTGATAGTTTCAAACAGTTAACAGTGATCTGTAAGTAACAGTGTGTTTAACACTCACCCCAAAACAAGTTTAAGTCTCACTCACTTCAATGTAAGCAGTAGAGTCATGTGACGAGCTGTACAAAACTGAGAAACAGGAAATATGTATACACCCTTTCCTCAATCTGTAGCAAAAGTACAGGGTTGACTAATGTGTTGTGAGTCTGCTTCACTTCACATCCTGTTACTGTAACACAAAGCTGAGAAACTCACTCTGAAACATCTGAGCGTGTACAGATCGAGTTAAATCTGAATGCACAGAAACCAGCAGACCGAGGGGACCAACCAATCACCACGCTCGTAACGACGGGTCAGTGATGATATGAAGTCAGGAGTGTTTCAGGCATAGAGCTGACAAAAAAAGAGGAAAGATCATCACATCTTTTTCACAACCAACAGGAAGTGCATCATTTCCTTGTGTGAACACAGCTGATTCACGACACGTAGCACATGCTGTCTGAGCAGCTTTCACACAAAAAATAGGTGAACTGACCCTTTAAACCTCCAAGAGTTAACCAGCTGTAGTTAAAAGATGGACGCAGCCTGTCCCTGCTGTCACTTGATGCGAGGTACCTTGGACAGGCTGCAGACCACACAGAGTGGACAGTGAGGCTCCGGGATAACACAGACCCTGTGTTATTCTCTGACATGCAGCCTTCTGCGTTAGCATAAGTGTATCTGTGACTGAGCCGCATCGTGAACAGGTGAAGGTGGGGGCGAACATAGAAGATACTGAGATGAAGTGAAAAACCTGTGGTTTGGCTCAAAAAGTTTCCAGCAGCTTCACAAGAAACAGGAAATTATAAAAACATTAACATCCTTTCACAGTGCCGCACAAAATGCTGTTTTACTGCTCGGTCTCTAACATGAAAGCATGAAAACTGAAAGTTTTGGAGACTGGACATCGCTGCCACTCACGGTGAAAGAATTTTGTCAATAGGACTTGAAGTTTTCTCTTGGAAGTGTTTGTTTCAGAATGACTTTTCTGTTTATTTAAACCAGCAGCAGACAGACGTGTGTGTGTGTGTGTGTGTGTGTGTGTGTGTCTGTGTGTGTCTGTGTGTGTCTGTGTGTGTGTGTGTGTGTGTGTGTGTGTCTGTGTGTGTGTGTGTTTATCTGTGTGTGTGTCTGTGTGTGTGTGTGTGTGTGTGTGTGTGTGTGTGTGTGTGTGTGTGTGTGTGTGTGTGACAGAGTTCAGTGAGACCGTGGAGGAGAAGAGGGGAGAGGGGGCAGAATCGGGAGGGAGTTAAGCTTCCTGACAGCCTGATGGATGAAGCTGTCCTTCAGCCTGCTGGTCCTGGCCTGGAGACTCCGCAGTCTCCTCCCTGACGGCAGCAGCTTGAAGAAGCTTTGCATTGGGTGCGTGGGATCAGCCGCTATGCAAAGGGCTTTTTTAGTGAGACGGGTGCTGTAAATGTCCTGGAGGGAGGGGAGAGAGACACCAATGATCCTCTCTGCAGCTCTCACTATGCGTTGGAGGGTTCTATGACAGGACGCATTGCAGGCTCCAAACCACACAGTGATGCAGCTCGACAGGATGCTCTCGATGGTGCCTCTGTAGAAAGTGTGCATGATGGGGGCTGGTGCTCCTGCTCTTCTTAGTTTGCGGAGAAAGAAGAGACGCTGCTGTGATTTCTTGGCCAGTGCTGTGGTGTTGTACGTCCAGGAGAGATCCTCTGTGATGTGCACACCCAAGAACTTGGTGCTGCTCACTCTCTCCACAGACGCTCCGTCAATGGTCAGAGGAGCATGCTGGGTGTGCATTCTCCTGAAGTCCACAACAATCTCCTTCGTCTTCTCCACATTCAGAGAGAGATTGTTGTCAGCACACCACGTGGCCAGGCGTCTCACCTCACTTCTGTAGTCGGTCTCATCCCTGTTGCTAATGAGACCCACCACCGTTGTGTCGTCCGCAAACTTGATGAAGAGGTTGGAGCTGTATGATGGAGTGCAGTCATGGGTCAGCAGAGTGAAGAGGAGGGGGCTCAGCACACATCCCTGCGGGGCCCCCGTGTTTAAAATGATGGTGCTGGATGTATTACTGCCGACCCGTACTGCTTGAGGTCTTCTGGTGAGGAAATCCAACAGCCAGTTGCACAGTGAGGTGTTGAGCCCCAGCTGGACCAGTTTTTGAGTGAGCTGTTGGGGGATTATAGTGTTGAATGCTGAACTGAAGTCTATGAACAGCATTCGAACATATGAGTCTTTTTTGTCCAGGTGTGTGAGTGCTGAGTGGAGTGCAGTGGAGATGGCATCATCGGTTGAGCGGTTGGGCCGATACGCAAACTGGAAGGGATCCAGGGAGGGGGGCAGGACAGTCTTGATGTGTTGCATGACTAGTCGTTCGAAGCACTTCATCAGGATGGGAGTAAGTGCAACAGGACGGTAGTCATTAAAGCAGGAGGGAGATGACTTTTTTGGAACCGGAATGATTGTGGTGGCTTTAAAACATGTGGGGACGACAGCCTGGATGAGTGATATGTAAATGGTAAATGGTCTGTATTTATATAGCGCTTTACTAGTCCCTAAGGACCCCAAAGCGCTTTACATATCCAGTCATCCACCCATTCACTCTCACATTCACACACTGGTGATGGCAGCTACATTGTAGCCACAGCCACCCTGGGGCGCACTGACAGAGGCGAGGCTGCCGAACACTGGCGCCACCGGGCCCTCTGACCACCACCAGTAGGCAACGGGTGAAGTGTCTTGCCCAAGGACACAACGACCGAGACTGTCCAAGCCGGGGCTCGAACCGGCAACCTTCCGATTACAAGGCGAACTCCCAACTCTTGAGCCACGATCGCCCTAAACAAAAAAAAGCAACATTTTACAACTTCAACCTAAAGCGCTCCATCTATGCAAGATAGCATGGGTGCTGTGTAGTTTCGTTGAAGATGTCTGTGAAGACATCAGTGAGTTCCACTGCACAGTCTCTCAGTGCACGACCAGGAATGTTGTCAGGACCCGGAGCTTTACGTGCATTGATCCTGCTGAGGGATCTCCTCACGCTGTCCGGGGACAGAGTCATCACCTGGTCACCAGGAGGGGGTGGGGTCTTCTGTGCAGTGGTGCTGTTTTGGATTTCAAAGCGAGCAAAGAAAGTGTTCAGCTCGTTCAGCAGGGGGATAGTGCTATCACTGGTCTGTGGTGGGGGCTTGTAATCTGTGATGGTCTGAATGCCCCGCCACAGGCTCCGTGAGTCTCTGCTGTCTTTGAAGTGATGAGATATTTTCCTGGAGTACTGTCTCTTAGCCTCTCTGATGCCACGGGAAAGGTTGGCCCTAGCTGTCCTCAGGCTCGCCTCGTCTCCATCTCTGAAGGCAACATTCCGAGCTTTCAGCAGCCTGTAGACCTCTCCTGTCATCCATGGTTTTTGATTGGCCCGGACAGTTATGGTTTTCGTGACTGCTACATCCTCAATACACTTGTTGATGTAGGCAGTAACAGTCTCTGCGTACTCCTGGAGGTCAGTGGTGTTGTTATAGGTGGCAGCCTGCTTAAACATGTTCCAGTCTGTGGTGTTGAAGCAGTCCTGTAGAGCCTCTGAAGACCCCTCTGGCCACACTTGTATCCGCTTACGAACCGGTTTGGTCACTTTAACGAGCGGTCTGTAAGCAGGCATTAGCATGACAGTGATATGGTCTGAGGCGCCGAAGTGGGGGAGGGGAAAAGCTTTGTAAGCTCCTCTCTGGGTGGTGTAAACAAAGTCCAGTGTGTTATTTCCCCTTGTTGGAAAGTCTATGTGTTGTTGTATTTTTGGAAACACGCACTTTAAGTCTGCATGATTGAAATCCCCAGCCAGGATGAGAAAAGCATCAGGATGGGCTGTCTGCTGCTCACTGATGTGCTGGTATCCAGAAATGCATACACTATTATATATTGTACATATATTTATTAGTTTCAGGTTGGCCATTCTTGTATTTTGCTCGTTTGTGTTGTTGTGTTTGCACATCTCTGTTGCTTGTGGGGCTCGCACACAAGAATTTCACTCGCATGTGCTGTGCCAGTGTGCCTGCACATGTGATGTGACAATAAAAAGTGATTTGATTTGATTTGATTTGGTACAGTTCATTCAGTGCCTCATTCCTGTTGTTGACATTGGAGGAGGGAGGGATGTACACAGCGCACAGGAGTATGGCTGTATATTCCCTCGGTAGATAGAATGGCCGGCACTTAATAACCATCACCAGTGTGTGAATGTGTGTGTGAATGGGTGGATGACAGGTTGTGTAAAGCGCTTTGGGGTCCTTAGGGACTAGAAAAGCGCTATACAAATACAGGCCATTTACCATTAACTCCAGCACTGGTGAGCAGTGTTTGCAGACCGCAACAGCATCGCAACACCAGGCATCATTGATGTAAACACAAAGTCCTCCCCCGCGGGTCTTACCTCCCGCGACGATGACTCTGTCAGCACGGTAGCATGTTAGCTGGTCGAGCTGAATCGAGCATCAAGGATACCAAAACCAAGATCCACAGAGGCCAAATCCTACCGAGAATCTGTGGCGAGCGCTCAAAATGAATGTCCATGCCTGGAAACTGTGCAGTTTGGACCAGCTAGAGCGATCTGCAAGGGAGGAATGGGCCAAATAATTTTGGCCTCAGGTGTGTTGTAATAGTGTTTGAGGTGCTACATGTCAATTCATCTAAAAGAAAAAGACATTTCTGCAGTGATGAATTTCCCAAATACGCTTTTTTCATCTGCTCCTGTTTTTATAAAATACAAAATCATGACAATATTGAATGTGATATTTAATATTTAATACATACTGCATATCTCTTTGTATTATAAGTATGTATATTTAACTGGTGATTCACCATTTTTTCAGATGTGCATCCTTATTCAACAAGACATTGTGGTGATTTTTATTTATGCAGAGCGTTAACAAAGCAAAATACACTGTTTTGTTTTTTTGTTCTTATGCTCCTTCTAACCTGCCCTGCACAGTTGTTCTTATTTTGAACTGTATGTTATTACTGTTCTTGATTTAAAACAAGCGAGTTAGTATTTTTGGTTATCTTCATCTGTGGTCCTTGTCTCCATGTCTCTGCTGGTTGTTTCAGGTTAGCCTTGCGTCGTGTCTCTGTGTGTGTCTCTAGTCTGGGTCACGGCCTGTGAGTGTGTTTTGTTTCCTGTCTTATTTTGATAGTCCCGTTTCATGTGCATCCTGTTCTTTCTCACACTTAATGGCAATAAAACTGAATTTATTCTAACAGGCATCAAATCAAAACCAACTAAAGTTCCAACCAGCAGTCTTTCATTACCCATCGATAACTCTGCTGCCACACCAGGTTAAGAGTCTTGGTGTCATCCTCAACAGCACTCTTTCCTTTACAGCACATATAAATTATATTTTCATCTTCGTAATATTACCCATCTTCGTCCTTCTCTCGCTCCAAACAGCACTGCCTTGCTCGACCATGCTCTTGTCACCTCTCGTTTCGATTACTGGAATTCTCTCCTCTGTGGTCTGCCTCATAAATCTCTCCGTAAACTGCAGTTAGTTCAAAATACAGCTGCTCGTATTATATCCAGAATTAGATGCATTGAACATATAACAGCTGTACTTAAACAGCTCCTTTGGCTTCCAGTTTCATAACCTCGCCCCTCCATATTTGCCTGATCTCCTCCGTACGTGCTCGCACTCTCGTACGCTCTTCTTCAGCCTCCCGTCTGTCTGCTCCACCTGCTCGCCTGACAGGACTCCGAGCCTTTGGTTGTTCTGCCCCGAGACTTTGGATGCTCTGACACCAGATCTCCGGGCTACAAACTCTGTCTCTACTTTTAAATCTTCAAACCCATCTTTTCAGGATTGCGTACCCTTCATCGTGACTCCATCTTTATCTTTTTTTTTTTTTTACCTTGTTTAGCTTTTATACTTGTTCTTTATTTTTCAATTACCTTTATGTTTTTATTTTGTTGTACTAATGTAAGGTGACCTTGATGATCTTTAATGGTGCCTAAAAATAAAATGTCCATCCATCCATCCATCCATCTTCTCCCACTTATCCGGGCTGGGTCGCGGGGGCAGCAGCCGAAGCAGAGAAGCCCAGACCTCCCTCTTCTCAGCCACCTCCTCCAGCTTGTCGAGGGAACACCAAGGCGTTCCCGTAGCAATGGGCCAAACACCCCATACTCCTGGAGCACCGTACTATAATAAAATGTATTATTATTATTACTTCCTGTGTGTCATCCTTTAGATTCCTTTCAGCCACGTTCCCCGGGTGTGTCCTCTCTGCCCTGATTCCCTCCTGCGTCCTTATTGTCTGAGTCTCCCTCTGGTCTTTGTCACATCCTCATCACACCTTTCCCATGTGTGTGCACTGTTTGTTTGTTTAGCAACCACTAGGTTCTCGACTCTAGTTTAGTCCGAGTTTTCTGTTACTTTTGCATTTTGTTCTCTAAGCTCCAACAATAAACCTGTCTGAGTGAAGTTCCTCTCTCCGTGGCCTCTGAAAGCTGCCAACCACACAATGACACATGACAAATAATGTGGTTTATTTTATGCTTTGAATCACAGTTTGTACGCAGACAGGAGAAAACTTATTTTAAAAAGAGAAATTTTTGATGTTTACAGAATTTATAAAACATAAAGTACAGGTTTTATTATACAAGCAGAACGTCACATGACTGTGTTAACACTCTGCCATCTGTTAGACCATCCCCACACATACTTCATATGTTCAACACTCAAAATCAAAACCTTTCTGCCAGCAACCGCACGTGGAAGACTCGTCCTGCTACAGTGAGCAGAGGGACACTGAAGAACCATGTGACACTAACCAGAACCCAGGGTACAGGGGTTTGCTGAAGGTGGTGTGGAAGGTGTAGAGATGGATCGGTGAGCCGGAAGAAATTCTGTAGAAGGTCAGAGTACCAGCGGGCCAATCCACATACACCGCTACTCTGTGAGAGGCGGAGGAGGAGGAGGGGATGGCTGTTTCTCTGTTATTGTGCCAAACCGAGAAACTTTCATCTTCAGCACACCTCAGACTCCAGGAGTGATCGTTCCCTCCAAACCTGCAGTCATAACTGTTTCCTCTCCTTCTGACGCTCCTGTAACTCACTGCTATAAAAACAAATCCTTTCCACTCGACCTCCCAGTAACAGCGACCAGTCAGCCCAGTGGTACATAGCAGCTGAAGCCAGACGTCAAACCTCTCTGGATGAACAGAAAAAGGCTGCTTCTCTGTCACTGCCGTCACCTGCCTGTTGTTGTCTGACAGTTTGAGTTTCCTGTTTGCTGTGTTTGCATCCAGTGCAAGTTCACAGAAATCTGAGAGTGGAAGAAAAACGAAGCATCATTAACACCAGACTGACAGTGATGTTTAAATAAATACAATCTAAAAAGTTACTATTGGGATATAAAGGGACCAACACTGGTGTGGTCATTTAATCATTTTCTTTTTATTTCTGTTGTTGAAGTTAGAAAAGCATCACTGGTTGTGAGAAATAAAATAAAAACCCCAGAAAGAATGAAAACTGTGGAGGTTTAATTGAAAGTTAGCTACAAACAATAGTTAAGTACTGTGGTTGTACGTGAAGTCAGATCTAGACTTGTAGTCTAAACCAGGACCAAGACAGACCGAGTCAAGATAAGACCGAGACGGTTCATCCCAAAGCAGCATCTGGCTGCAGTATTTAAACTGCAGCCAGATGCTGCTTCGTTTACGGGTCTCGGGCATATTTATGTGTTTTTGCGATGCACAGCCCTCCTCACACTTGTCTACTCACTCACTGAGAGGACAGACATACAGGGAGTGCAGAATTATTAGACAAGTATTTTTGAGGAATAATTTTATTATTGAACAACAACCATGTTCTCAATGAACCCAAAAAACTCATTAATATCAAAGCTGAATGTTTTTGGAAGTAGTTTTTAGTTTGTTTTTAGTTTTAGCTATTTTAGGGGGATATCTGTGTGTGCAGGTGACTATTACTGTGCATAATTATTAGGCAACTTAACAAAAAACAAATATATACCCATTTCAATTATTTATTTTTACCAGTGAAACCAATATAACATCTCCACATTCACAAATATACATTTCTGACATTCAAAAACAAAAACAAATCAGCGACCAATATAGCCACCTTTCTTTGCAAGGACACTCAAAAGCCTGCCATCCATGGATTCTGTCAGTGTTTTGATCTGTTCACCATCAACATTGCGTGCAGCAGCAACCACAGCCTCCCAGACACTGTTCAGAGAGGTGTACTGTTTTCCCTCCTTGTAAATCTCACATTTGATGATGGACCACAGGTTCTCAATGGGGTTCAGATCAGGTGAACAAGGAGGCCATGTCATTAGTTTTTCTTCTTTTATACCCTTTCTTGCCAGCCACGCTGTGGAGTACTTGGACGCGTGTGATGGAGCATTGTCCTGCATGAAAATCATGTTTTTCTTGAAGGATGCAGACTTCTTCCTGTACCACTGCTTGAAGAAGGTGTCTTCCAGGAACTGGCAGTAGGACTGGGAGTTGAGCTTGACTCCATCCTCAACCCGAAAAGGCCCCACAAGCTCATCTTTGATGATACCAGCCCAAACCAGTACTCCACCTCCACCTTGCTGGCGTCTGAGTCGGACTGGAGCTCTCTGCCCTTTACCAATCCAGCCACGGGCCCATCCATCTGGCCCATCAAGACTCACTCTCATTTCATCAGTCCATAAAACCTTAGAAAAACCAGTCTTGAGATATTTCTTGGCCCAGTCTTGACGTTTCAGCTTGTGTGTCTTGTTCAGTGGTGGTCGTCTTTCAGCCTTTCTTACCTTGGCCATGTCTCTGAGTATTGCACACTAGGGCTGGGTATCGTCACTGATTTCTAGAATCGATTCAATTCTGATTCACAAGGTCCCGAATCGATTCGATCCACGATTCGATTTAATTCGATTCGATTCGATTTAAATCTGGGAAATTTTGACAGTCAGAGATATAATTCAGATCAGGACATTTACATATTTTTGTATCTATAAAAAGGAAGCTGACACTCTCAAGACTTTATCCAAGGTGTGAGCATCACAGCAGAGGCCTTTGTGTCAAAGTAGCTGAAGATAAAACACAGAAAAACATGAAGGTGGTTTTCCTGGCCTGGGATTTTATAAAAATATTCTGCAGTACATCAAAAACGAAAGAAAACCATTAATTAATCAACATTACCTCTGACGTTACAGCGGTTTTATTAGAGACACGGCTAAGCATTTTGCATTTTGAATAATTTTAAAAAGTTTCAATTTGTTCAGTATTGAACAGCAGAAATGAGGTTTTCTTTTCGGAAGAATGTAAAAGGGGAAAAAACAGCGGCCGACAGCGCTGTAAGCAACAGTAGACTTGTGCGTAACAAGCAAGCGAATAATGAAGAAAGCGAAACTGTTCGAGAGAGAGGGGGGGAGAGAGGGAGAGAGAGAGAGCTGCGCATCGCAATGGAAGCAAAACAGTAAAAGAGTGAATTCATGACGATGTTTATGTGAAGCGTTTGGATCTTCTTTTGCTGCTGATTCGGTCAATATTGTTTGGAGAGAGATCAAACTAACAGCTTTAGAATCAGCGCATAAAGGGCGTGAACACAAAGCGCTGAAAGCCGACAGCTCGCTGATCCGGGACCCGGATCAGCGAGCTGTCGGCTTTCAGCCCCGACTGTGAGAAAGGCGACATCTAACTGATTCTGATCCGCGGGTCGCGCTGTGTGTTTAAGTCTATGTGCAGAATCCCTGTACCTGCTCTCATTTACTGTTTGGTGGTTCTTGAAATTTTGTGAGATGTCACCAGAGATTCTGGCATTTCGGACAAAATAAATTTATATTAAAAAATCGATTCAGGATTTTAATGAATCGATTTTACATTATCCAAGCCAGAATCGATTTTAATCGATGAATCGATTATAAAAACCCACCCCTATTGCACACCTTGTGCTTTTGGGCACTCCAGTGATGTTGCAGCTCTGAAATATGGCCAAACTGGTGGCAAGTGGCATCTTGGCAGCTGCACGCTTGACTTTTCTCAGGTCATGGGCAGTTATTTTGCGCCTTGGTTTTTCCACACGCTTCTTGCGACCCTGTTGACTATTTTGAATGAAACGCTTGATTGTTCGATGATCACGCTTCAGAAGCTTTGCAATTTTGAGACTGCTGCATCCCTCTGCAAGATATCTCACTATTTTTGACTTTTCTGAGCCTGTCAAGTCCTTCTTTTGACCCATTTTGCCAAAGGAAAGGACGTTGCCTAATAATTATGCACACCTGATATAGGGTGTTGATGTCATTAGACCACACCCCTTCTCATTACAGAGATGCACATCACCTAATATGCTTAATTGGTAGTAGGCTTTCGAGCCTATACAGCTTGGAGTAAGACAACATGCATGAAGAGGATGATGTGGACTAAATACTCATTTGCCTAATAATTCTGCACTCCCTGTATGCTCCACTTGACTGTCGCGTCCATCACCCTCTCTGTTTTTCACATAATGATATTATCCTATATCCTTGCATGTGATTGGCCAAAATATGGAGGGATTGGAGCATAGCTGAGCCACTGTGTGAGAGTTGAGCAGCCAAAGGAAATTAAGTGAGGAGCGGCTCTCGCTCAATGGGAGTCGACTCTTCTGATTCACTACAAAGCGCTCTGTAAGCACGGCTCTTAGAGCTGATGCTTTTGTGCATGACACATTATCGAACGTTACGTTGTGTGTCATGGATACTGTTGATTCCAAATCTCCTGACCACTATGTCGATCTGAGACAGCGAGACCGAGACAGCGAGACCAAGACAAAACCAAGACCAAAGTCCGTCGAGACCAAGGCAAGACCAAGACCACATAAAAGTGGTCTTGAGACTGGTCTCGAGACATCCAACTCTAGTCAGATCTTACGTACGTTACGTAGTCGGAGCGTTTTGAACAGATCCTATAAAACTGATCTTTTTGAACCCAAACAAAACATGTGATCTCTTCTATTATGTAAACTTCATGCACAATAGTAACCCATTCTTCAATGGTAGGTGCTTCAACCTTCACACATTTTCTCGTAATAACTTTTTTACATAAGTGGACCAAACAGTTTTTTTCATTTCTATTCAACTTTTGTGGTACATCACTCACATTCATAGTAGTGCAATTAAAGGGAATCTTAACACCAAACACATTTTTATGTGACTGTGGATTCCCTTCCAGTAACCTCTAATAATATGGCATCCCCAGAAGACCACGAGTGGCAAAGTCCCTGACAGCCATGTCCACGGCCCAGATGTGTTCTCTGAATCTTCAAACAGAACTTTCTCCATGTATTTGAGTCTGTGAAAGTCCACTGAAGTTGGCAGACTTTTCCCAGGTTTCATTTAGTTCAGCCTCCCACTGCTTCCTTTTATAGTCCGTATTTGTTTAGACACCTGAATTCCAGTATAAAGTCTGGAAACCACAACATTGTGCTGGTCTCATTAATGTCTGACTTCTTCTAAACCATACTTATTTTGTAAAGCTGCAGAACTCTTAAATAACACCTTGTGGAGAAGTGAATATAGCACGTGAGCCTCAAAGGGACCGGTTTTTAAATCTGTCGTCACTTTTGTTGGGAACAAAGTCAGAATCGTGGGTGCACCATCTCAGCATTTTGTTTGGGTTACCTAGTTTACAAGTGTTAAATACAGTTTTCAGGGCATTACACTGACAATCCAGTACAGAGCTTTTCTGAAACCTTCAACTCATCCTGTAGTTTACCATCAGCCAGGAGGGCCATAACAGGAATACCTTCACAGATGCCCCCTCTATTTCTTTCCAGCCGGATGTGTAGGACGATGAACATATACACATTAATGGTCTCATCTGGGCAGCGCAGTAATCGTCCCATAGACATGGAAGGCCCATTCCCCCTTGTACTCACATAGCAGGCAGCTCTGGCCCGGATCTGGTGTCAAGCCGGCACTGCTGGCTGACTTCTGGCATGGTAAATGGTATGTCATCCAGATATGGGCCAGGCCTGGCGTAGATGGCACTGTTTATGTGATGGCATCCCACATCTGGCCTGATTGTGGTTTGGTGTATGTGGCCCAGGCTCACAGAAAACAGGTCGTCCCTGGATCCGGCATCAAGCTGGCACTTCTGACTGACCAGTGTCATGGCAGGGTGTATGTCAGCCAGATGTGGGCCAGGTCTGGCTGTCACGGTCTGTGAGGGCAGAGGGCAAGAGGGCAGGAGGCAAAACTGGTCAGCTCGAAGTAGAGCTGGGCGATATGAGATTTTTTCATATCACGATATGTTTTTTTCATTTCAGGCGATAACGATATCGATCACGATATAAGCCAAATAACTATATTTGTAAGATTTAAATGTGCCGTTGCTCACAAGTAAAATGTGAAATAATCAGCAGCTTGTTTTTATTTAAATATTTATTTCCCATAATAAGTTCAACAGGGTAGATGTACTTAAGGAACATGAGACTTTTTCAGATAAATAAAGGCAAATATTGCAAACTACACAAAAGGCAGCCGCTAAAGTGTTTAAGTTTCAAAATAGAACAAACGAAACAGACTAAATTGTCAATTCCACTTAGAAACAAAATATTAATTCTAAAAATAAATCTTAGTTTGTTTTACAGAAGAACAGACAAAACTGACTAACTTTTGTCAACATCAAATAAACTGAGAACTAAAAGGAAATTCTCAATCTCTCCTTGTTGTATAGCTGAGCTTTTCAAACAGTTTTAACAGTTACTTTAGTCTGACAAAAGCCGAATGACGAATTAGCGCTTCCAGTCAGAGACTGAGGCTACGTCCACACGTACACGGGTATTTTTGAAAACTGAGATTTTCCGTTTTCGTTTTAAAAAATAATCCCGTCCACACATAAAGGCAGAAATGAAGGAAAACGCTGCTATGAACATGCCAAAGCAGCAGGTGGCGCTAGATTCCTAACCGTGCAGAAATGTTGGCCAATCAGAAGTCTAGAAGCCTCGGTGGGAAAAAGTAAACAAAGCTGGGGCATAGAAGCAGAACCGAGTCGTATGTGTGGAGGGACAGTAACTGTGTATATATGTAAGCATTTAAACACTGCAGAGAGTAGAATTAACAGTAACAGTATTGTAGAAATTCATTTCACCGAAACAATAACGTGGCGCACAGTGTGACGCATGCACCAGTTTATTGTATTTCCAGACTTGCTTTCGGCACAATTTACAGTGCACGCTACTCTGTTTTTTGTCAGACTTGAAATAGCCGAAATACCTTCACACTACGGAACTTCTATGGCTCTTCCGTTCGACAATCTCTCCGGCGTTGGAACCATCATCTGTTTTCTCTTTGGTCACGCTCGGTTGATTTTTCTAGTCGGCACACTCATTTCCTCCATTACGCGCTGGCTGCTTCCCAAACAAACACACGTGCGGCTTGGCACTTGTGCTGTACGTAACAAGTCACGCGACGTGACGCTGCGGCTGTGATTGGTTCGGCTCTGCGCTACTTAATTTGGATTGGCTGACCTTTTTTTTTATTTTTTATTATTTTTTTAAGAGGACAAGAGCGGCGAGGTCTATCGCGATAGCTTAATTTCTCTATCGAGTAAAAGTTATATCGCGAAACATATCGTTATCGTTCTATCGCCCAGCTCTAGCTCGAAGTGAGCCTTTAATCAGGGCTGATACAAAATAACAAACCATAAACTATGGGAATGACAAAACTAAGAACCTAACTGAGAGAAACTAAGGGCTATGAACGAAGACCATGAACGAAGACCAGGACTGAACTATGACGAAGTACTGTGGACAGACTATGAACACGACATGAAAAACTGAACAAGATCTTGGTGCTGGCACATGAAGGTGCAGGGAAACATGACTGGAGAAAGTGACTATGAACATGTCCGATACAGACTCTTGCAGGCTAGAATCATGACGTGCAGCTAGAGTAACAGGGTGCATGAACAGACGGCGCGACACAGACTGAACGAAACACAGAGACTAAATACCCACAAGGATGATTAGGGGAAGAGGCCACACATGGGAGCACAGCTGACACACATAAACCTAATGACAGGACAGGGGAAGTGAAACTAAATACAATAAACAAAGAACGCTGGACTCTTTCAAAATAAAACAGGAAACATGGAGATTAAACATGACATGAACTTAACATAACCACACAGACATGAAATATGACAGGTAGACACACGAACCAGGGAGACTGAGTACAGGGGGAGATGACAGAAAACAACTAAGTAATAAAGGAATAAACAGCAACCTAGAAATTAACTAGATCAAAAATGAATACAAAAATACATAAAACTCAAACACTGGGTCACACGACCCAGTACCGTGACACTGGCAATGATGGCACCGTTTGTGTTCCTATTTTCCTATTTTAGTTAGAAGACTGAAATGCCATGTTGCAATACGGTACTGCTACGGTAGCCAACGTTTCAAATGCAGGTTTGACAGGCTTGTGAGTGTACACTTTATCCAAAACCTAGTGAGGGTTTACTTATGCTTGCCAGTGGGTGGCTGTAGCTCAGGAGGTAGAGCAGGTCACCTACTGATTCAGACGGTTAGTGGTTCGATCCCTGGCTCCTCCAGGCCGCATGTCAGCAGTATGTCTGCAGCTGGCCTTGTGCTGGCCCATGTGTGGGCCACCTCTGGCAAACCAGATCTGGGCCACCAAAGGGCCATCATTCTTTGCCGTATGTGGGCCATGTGTAAGCACATTGTGTGGGCCAGATCCGGGCCATTACTATTTTGCTATGTGGGTAGTGTTTTATACCTGATCCTGGCTCTCTTCCCACAGATGTCTCCAAAGTAGTCTGTCCAATTCTAGAAATTGTTTGAGTGATCTTGGGAGGCACTGAAAATAATAAAGCATGTGTGGGAGAATGTTCATTCTGACAGACTCTATCCGAGAACTCAAAGTCAAAAAGGGGATGCCACCATTGAACATCTGACTTTATGTTGAACCGCAAACATTTTAGAACCCCGCAGGGTAACCCCCAAACATTTAATAGACTCATTATCCCACTTCCAATTATAGTTCATTCTTAGTTCTTTTGATGGGTTAAAGTAAACTTTAGTTTATGTAAAATATTAATTTTATACCGAGAATATTAGTCATATTCTTCTAACATGGTCATCAACTTTGGGAGTATTTGGGTAGGTTGTGCTAAAGCTAACAGAAGATCATCTGCAAATGAGGCCATTTTCTGCTCTCCTTTAGTAGATGTTACTCCTTTATATCCATTGGTGAGGAGTGGTGGAGCGCAGCATCCTTGTAGTGTTCCTCTGTGTAGGTAGAATGAGTCTGTCAGATCCACACTGATCTTGGTTTGTCATATAGTGCTGCCAGTGTGCTGATACTGGATGAGTTCATGCAGAAAAGACTTACAGAATCGAATGCTTTCTCTGCAGCTACACTTATTAGCAGAGTCATTTCACAATGTGTGGTGTTCTCCTAATACTATCCTGAGTTTGTTTGATAAAACCTGTGTAGTTGTTGTGTAATAGGTCGGTTCAATGGTAACTTTATTGTCCCCAATAAGAAACTGATTTGCAGTCTGTCCATACACACAAAAAACAAAAACAAACAAACAAAAAAGAAGCCCAGAAACAACAGCCCAAATTTTATCGTCAACAAAGTGCAATGGCAACAACACCATTATGTCTGGTAATACTGATTCCAATCTCAATTTGTAGCCAGTATTTAACATACTTGCAGGTCAGTAATTTCCACAGTCCAATTGATCTTTTCCCTCTTTGGGGATAGTAGAAGTGATCGCCTCTCTTTACCGAGTCTCTGTGGGCTCAAAACACGCTGCGCCAAAAATTTATCCAAGGAGTCCAAGGATCATGTCCCCCGACACAAACAGAGTAACAGTGTACGCTGTTAAGTGCAGGAGGATTGCCAGGATTTATACATCGGGGAAACCAAACAACCTCTGGCTGAGAGGATGGCACAACACAGAAGAGCCACCTCGTCAGGCCAGGACTCTGCAGTATATTCACACCTACAGGCCAGTGGACACTCTTTCAGTGATGAGGATGTAACATCCTGGACAGGGAGGAACGCTGGTTTGAGGGCGGAGTCAAGGAGGCCATTTACGTGAAAAGGGAAAGACCATCTCTGAATCCATTCCCCAACTCTCTATGAATGGTACTCATGGTTATTGATCAGTGGTTGTTGATCAATGCTCATAATAATTTGCATATTAACAGTGTTGGGGAGTAACGTAATACATGCACCAGCGTTACGTATTTAAAATACAAAATATGAGTAACTGTATTCCGTTACAGTTACCGTTTAAAAAGGTGATATTCAGAATACAGTTACTTTGCTGAAATTAAGGGATTACACAGCGTTATTTTCCTGTTTCATATGTTCGGCTATATGCTCTCTATTTTTGGTTTCCACGCCCCAAACAAAACACACATTAAGAGGCTCTAATGTCTGTGTCTCAATCTCGCGGCCCATGTCACCTCTACTTGCGGCCGCATAATGACGTGAAGAAATATTTAAAAAAATTATTTAATATGAAGGCAATAGGCAGAGAGAGGCATAGCCCTAAAGCATGGAGCCTGATGGGCAGTGTAGTTCGTGCTGCAGGGAGAATGGACTGTCATACCCGTGATGTGTCTGTGAGTGAGGGAGGGAGAAAAAGGAAAAGTATGAGCTGTCACGGGGCAGAAACGGGAGCTGGAAGCATGTAAATATAATAATAACCACTGCAGCCAAACAGAGAGCCTGACGAGCCCAGCTGTGAGTAAGCTATTAAGACTCGACTGTACGCTGTGTTCCTGTTTTCCTCTGAAACAATAAGTCCCGTTGCAGCAGCCTTTCAACGCCTCTCTCTGTCTCTCGCTAGCAAAGTTGACCCAGACAACAAAGTAAAGCTAGTTTTCAGCTACGTACCCGACGTATCAGCCAGAGGTCCCTTTACTACAGTTCGGAGCCGCGGACCTGTTTTATATACGCGTCGAATAGTTTTCTATATGAGCTCGCTGCAAAAAGTGCAGCTTTACCTAATGTCCACCTACTGTTACTCATTTATATTAAGATTTAAACATCTGGTTGGTGTTGGTGTGGAGAGTAACCTTCAGTAATAGTAATAAATCACACAGCAATCGTTCATTCATGTAGTTGTAAAAAGCATGATAATATAATAGGTAATCCAAAGTATTCAGAATACATATGTAATTTGTAATCTGTAGTGGAATACATTTTAAAGGTAACCTTCCCAACACTGCATATTAATGATCATAAACTGACTCCCAGCCCATTGTTCCTTCAGTGGGCTGGTTTCAGTCATTATGCAAATGTACTGTATATAAGGTTGGTTAAACCTGCAGTCAGCTGAGACTGAAGAAGTCATTTGGATGATTGACGCAGCGTTTCTCCCACTGAAAACGTCCAGATGAACAGAATCAACCTTTGGGATTTACTTAGCTGGATGACTTAGCACGCATCCTTGTGCTACCACTGTGTTGTCACAAGTGACAGATACTATGACATGAGCAGCTGATGTCACATGTTCACATGTTTACCGCTGAGTTTTTCACCAATGTATTGAGAGACATTTAGCAGAAATGTGACTAGTTTGTAATGATGCAGAATAAAAACATGCTTACACTTTTTCAGACCAGGTTTCAGCCTTTGCGCTCCACTATGCTCCAGGCTGAAGGAAGAAATAAAGCCAGAATGAGCCTTCAGAAGCTTCCTCATTATCGAGGATCTTGTTGCGAGAGAGCATGTGAGTTCAACAGTAGAGTCCATACCTGAGACTGTCCAGTCTCCACTGTGGATCCTTTAGTCCAGCAGTCAGTAGCTTTACCCCTAGGTCTCCTGGATGGTTGTAGCTCAGGTCCAGCTCTCTCAAGCGTGAGGGGTTGGATTTCAGAGCTGAGGCCAAACAGATACAGCCTTCCTCTGAGATCTGACAGCCTGACAGCCTTGACACAACCGCAAATAAAGAATGACATATTATTGAAGTTATATATATTGCTCTTCTCGCAATCGTTCGTCTACTGCGCGTCGTAGCCGATTCAAAAGAACAAGGCAAAACACTTTCCCGGGTACCGACAGCAACGTGATACCCTGCCAGTTGTTACAGTCACCCAAATCACCTTTCTTTGAAAGTTTGATGATGACGCCTTTTGTCCAATCATCGGGTACATATGATGTTGACCAGCAGGCGTTTAGGAGTCTTGTAAGGGCGGCTTCCAACTGGGGTCCGCCATGCTTTGGATGAGTGACAGACCATAAAAATTATTTTCAAATTACTCTGTATGTGGTCTGACCAAAACAGAAATCAGTTTAATAATCATCAAACTTCCAAAGAAAGGTGATTTGGGTGACTGTAACAACTGGCAGGGCATCGCGTTGCTGTCGGTACCCGGGAAAGTGTTTTGCCTCGTTCTTTTGAATCAGCTACGATGCGCAGTAAACGAACGATTGCGAGAAGAGCAGGCTGGCTGTCGGAGTGGCTGATCATGCGTCGAGCAAATCTTCACCCTCCGCATGATCATTGAACAAACATTGGAATACCAAAGGAAGATTTCTATTAATTTCATTGACTTCGAGAAGGCTTTTGACAGCGTCCACCGGCCGACTCTATGGTAAATGGCCTGTATTTATATAGCGCTTTTCTAGTCCCTAAGGAAAAAGTGCTTTACACAACCAGTCATCCACCCATTCACACACACATTCACACACTGGTGATGGCAGCTACATTGTAGCCACAGCCACCCTGGGGCGCACTGACAGAGGCGAGGCTGCTGGACACTGGCGCCACCGGGCCCTCTGACCACCACCAGTAGGCAACGGGTGAAGTGTCTTGCCCAAGGACACAACAGCCGAGACTGTCCAAGCCAGGGCTCAAACCGGCAACCTTCCGATTACAAGGCGAACTCCCAACTCTTGATCCACGATCGCTATGGGCTATCCTACACCAGTATGGAGTCCCTCAGCAGTTTGTAGATGCCTTTCATTGTCTTTACTCCAACTCCCGTTGGTGCATCCGGATTTTAAACTATCATTCATACGCATTCATACTCCGATAGATGCATCTGAGAGCAAGTTGGGGTTAGTATCTTGCCCAAGGATACTTGGCATACAAACTAGGGGAGCCAGGGATCAAACCACCAACCTTCCAATGAGCAGCTGACCTGCTCTACCTCCTGAGCTACACCCACCCCCTGTCTTGTGTGCTCTTGTGTGCAGCAACATCTGCTTTCTGTGCGAGATGGTCATCACAATGGAGGGGGGCGGGAATGTTTGAATTTGGTACCTCCTTTTCCAACTGTCCACAATCACTCGCTGCCGCAGGCAGACTGAGAGCCGCTGCCTGGGCTACGCCAGACAGCAATAGAAGCAGCCTCAGCGCTGATCTCTCCATCCAAACAATGCAGAGAGTCAACTGCTTTTATCATACATTCGATATATAATAGTTTGGACAGAAATCGTGATGTGAAGAAACAGTCTTTGCCGAAACAAAATTAAACTTCGACAGACGTTAAAACTTTACCTGAGAATTTTCAGTGCACAGCGTGGACTTTCCAATCCAGACGATAGCAGCATCACTCCTAAATCCTTCAGGTCATTGTTACTCAGGTCCAGCTCTGTCAGACTGGAGACCTGTGAGCTTAGTACCGAAGACAGAGCTTCACAGGTTCTTTCTGACAAATTGCAGCTGCTCAGCCTTGAAATGAGTTAACAAAACATTTGTAACATTTTGGGGTATAAAAAAAGACCTCCAAAGAGGTTTTACTTTTTCAGATACAAGAATGGTTGATTGCAGGATCAAACAGTTTAATAACACCACTTTAAATTTCCATAGGAATTTTAGATTCCATTATCTAAAGTTAATAATCTGACCAAAATATTTAAAACTGTCTATAAACAAAGTTGCAAACCAGTAGTTAATTTTGCTGGTGGTTTAATGTGTTGATTTGTTTTCACAATTATCAAATCACTGGTTTTGTTTAGTTTAGTGTTTAGTGAACAATCATGGTGTTTTAAGACATTTTCTAATTCTTGTTATCTATGTACTTACAGAGCTGTTTTTGAGGCTTTGACCACTAGCAAAAGCCTCAGAAGAGCCTCCTCTGAAGCAGAGTACTTCTTCAGGTCAAAAACATGCAGATGTTCTTCTGATGACAGTAAGATGAAGACCAAAGCTGACCACTGAGCTGGAGAAAGTTCATATGTGGAGAGGCTTCCTGAACTTAAATACTGTTGGATCTCCTCTATTAAAGAACGATCATTTAGTTCATTCAGACAGTGGAGAAGATTAATGTTTCTCTCTGGAGACAGATTCTCACTGAGCTTCTCCTTGATGTATTGGATTGTTTTCTGGTTGGTTTTTGACCGACAGTCTGTTTTTTTCAGTAGGCTCTGTAGTTTATCCTGATTGGTCTGCAGTGAAAGACCCAAGAGGAAGCGAAGGAACAAGTCCAGGTGTCCGTTTGAACTCTGTAAGGCCCTGTCAATCGAAATTTTGTTGATCTTCTTTGAAGATATTTTACTGAAAAGCAGTCGAAGAATTTTCAGAGACAGTGGTGGTGAAAGCATCACATTTTTGTTGCTATTTATAAGCGACATCCTCACATAAAGAGCAGCCAGAAACTCCTGAACGCTCAGATGGACGAAGCTGAACATCTTGTCTTTCCCTTTCCTTCCTCGATCTTCTTTGAAGATCTCTGTGAACACTCCTGAGCACACCGAGGCTTCACTGAAATCAATGCCGCTCTCTCTCAGATCCTTCTCATAGAAGATCAGGTTGCCCTTTTCCAGCTGCTCAAAGGCCAGTTTTGCTAATGACTTAATGTATTGAATGCTCTTCTCTGGGCCATACTTTTCTTTTGTCCGATCAATCTGAAACATCAGGAACTCTGCGTACATCTCAGTCAGAGTCTTGGGCAGCTCTCCCCCCTCTCTGGTTTTCAACACATCTTCCAGAACTGTTGCAGTGATCCAGCAGAAGACTGGGATGTGGCACATGATGTGGAGGCTTCGTGATGTCACGATATGGGAGATGAGTTTGTCAGCCTCCTCCTTACCTTTGAATCTCTTCCTGAAGTACTCCTCTTTCTGTTGGTCGGTGAACCCCCTGACCTCTGTTGTACTGCTGATAAACTCTCGAGGGATCTGATTGGCCGCTGCAGGCCGTGTGGTTACCCAGATGCGAGCAGAGCGTAGCAGTTTCCCATTGATGAGTTTCCTCAGCAGGACATCTGTTTTAGCTGCCTTTGTTACATCGACAGAGCGAATGTCTTCAGAATGAAGGTCGAGATGAAGGCGGCTCTCATCCAGCCCATCAAACACAAACAGAAGTTTGAATTTACTCTTGTCATAGTTGGTGATTCCTGATGACTGAACATCTGTAAAGATGTAATTAAGAGCCTCCTGTGGGATGCCTACAGTTTCTGGGATGCATTCATGAATGAGCTCTGCCAAACTGAACTTTTCTCCCTTCAGAGGATTCAGCTGACGGAAGGTGAAGGGGAAAATCAGATGCACATCTTGATTGGATCTTTGTTCAGCCCAGTCCAAAACAAACTTGTGAACAAGGAAAGTTTTTCCAATTCCTGCGATTCCATTGGTCATCACTGTTTTGATGGGTCTGTAGTCTCCTGAAGGATGTTTGAACATGTCTGTGGGTCTAATAGGTTTCTCTGGCTCTGCTGACTTCCATACTTTCTCAATCTGCCGGACCTCATGCTGTGTGTTGATATGTACATCATATCCAGCTGTGATGTACAGCTCTGTGTAGATATCAGTTAGATGCAATTTATCTTCTGTCCACCCTTCTTGTGCGCACATGAACTTGTCCTGGAAGTTTGATTGAAGCATCTGCTTGTAAAACATGATGGGGCGAGGCTCTGGTACTGGAACCACCACATCTGTATCAAACAAGTAACAAATTATAAACCTGTGTCTACAAATACCCATGTTAATGTTAGAAACACATGGATTTCAGGGTGAAATATTGTCTCAAGATAATGCTTCATGCATTTCTTCAGGAAACATTATAACTTTCATAATTGGAAGTTAATGTTTGACTGAAGACACTCACAGAAATACATTTATAACTGCCTTAGAAGCTCTACTTTAGCCATAATGACTCAATAAAAATAAATTCCACTCTGAATATATAGATAAAAAGTTATTCAAGCAGGTTCATGGTTTATTTTTAAAAGTGTGAGCAGGCTAGACAGTCCCCTAGTCTTCAGAACCAGCTTGAAAGGATGACTGCGAAAAGCTGCTGACAGTGTTGTGTCCCTGATAATGCATTGCGTCAAATGGAGACCAACGACCATTGATCAGTGGTTTTTGATCAGTGGTTGTTGATCAGTGGTTGTTGATAAATGGTCATGAGAATTTGCATAATCATGTTGAAGGAACTGACCTCACCGCCCATTGTTCCTTCAGTGGGCTGGTTTCCGTCATTATGCAAATGTGGTGTATATAAGAAACCTGCAGTCAGCTGAGACTGAAGACGTCACTTGGATGAGTGACGAAACGTTTCTCCCACTGAAAACGCTACGTCCAGATTAACAGAATCCACCTTTGGAGATGTGGTTTTGGTGGTTTCATTGAGCAATAACCTTCAGCTTGTACTGGGGTGGTTTCTGAGTGTGAAACATCTCAAATGAGAATCATCACCCTCAGGTCAGAGGCCATGGTTCTCAACCAGGAAGGTGGTATCTGTAAGGCCAGATATCACTGAGTGATCCGCCATGTGTTAGCATCTAGCACCATTGCTGTTATGTGCTGGATTGTCTCAGGGGCACCTTTACACAGCCTGCACCTGGGGTCTTGCCTGGTGTGATAGACCCCAGCCTCTATGGCTCTTGTGCTCAGAGCTTGTTCAGTCCAGCTTTGTCCAGCTGCTGGTAGGATTTCTGGATGTCAGCCACCTCTTTTATCTGCCGGTGGTACATACCATTCAGGGGCCTGTCCTTCCATGATGGTTCCTCCTCTTTTTTGGGTTTCTGCTGCCTGAGGTATTAACTGATCGCACGGTCGGTTGGGGCCATCTTCCTGATGTAATCATGGATGTTTGTTGTCTCATCCTGGACTGTGTTACTGACACTTACAAGTCCCCGGCCTCCTTCCTTCCACTTAGCGTACAGCCTCAGGGTGCTGGACTTGGGGTGAAACCCCCCATGCATGGTCCGGAGCTTCATCGTCTGTATGTAAGTGGCTTCTATCTCCTCCTGTGGTCAACTTTTTATCCCAGCAGGGGGGAGGGCGTAGGTGTTGATAGCCCGGATCTTGTTGTTACCGTTCAGCTGAGTCCTCAGGAGTTGCCTGACCCTCTGCAGGTACTTGGTGGTTGCAGCTTTCCGAGCAGCATACGCCACACCCATACGCCATGGAGTTTCTGTTGACAGCTATTAGGGTCATAGGCCTTCTTGTAACCAGTCCAGGCAGTGCTACTAGTAGCTGGTGTTTGGCACCTCTGGTATTCTTGCCAATCCCCTTCTGTGCCCCACTCATGTATTGAGCTATATGTCTGTTCACCTTAGCCGCTATGATGCCTGACAGGATCTTCCATGTGGTACTGACAGTGTTGGGGAGTAATGGAATACATGTACCGGCGTTACGTATTTAAAACACAAAATATAAGTAACTGTATTCTGTTACAGTTACCATTTAAAAAGGTGGTGTCACGGTAGCCGCTGACCGTGTGGAGAGTGTTTGGAGGACCGAGGTGCGGACACAGACACAGGAGGCAAAACTTTTGCTAAACTCAAAGTGAGCCTTTATTAGGGGCTGATACAGAAGGCAAAATAACAAACAATAAACTACGGCAATGACAAAACTAAGAACCTAAACTGGGAGAAACGAAAGGCTATGAACGAGGGCCATGAACGAAGACTAGGACTGAGGACTGAACTATAACGAAGTACTATGAACTGACTATGAACACAACATGAAAAACTATGAACAAGATCTCAGTGCTGGCACATGAAGGTGCAGGAAAACATGACTGGAGTAAGTGACTATGAACATGTCCGATACCGAATCTTGCAGGCTAGAATCATGACGTGCAGCTAGAATAACAGGGTGGGTGAATCAGACGGCACGACGACGAACACAGGAAGACTGAGGACTTAAATACACACATGAGGTGATCAGGGGAAGTGGAGACACATGAGGCCACAGCTGACTAGAATGAAACATGATGACAACACAGGGGAGAGTAAAACTAAATGCAATGAACAAAGAACACCAGACTCTTTCAAAATAAAACGGGAAACACGGAGACATAGATAAGACACAAACTTGACAAGAGCCACACAGACATGACAGGTAGGCGCATGAACCAGTGAGACTGAGTACAGGGGGAGATGGCAAAAGAAATTTAAGAAACAAAGGACTAAACCGCAAGCTTCCTGTCTGACAGACACCAGGTGGTCAGACTGGGCAGCATCACCTCATCCCCCATCACACTGAACACTGGTGCTTCACAGGGGTGTGTACTGAGCCCTCTCCTGTACTCACTCTACACCTACGACTGCACAGCCACTAACGGCTCCAACATCATTGTGAAGTTTGCGGACGACACTACAGTGGTGGGTCTTATCACCAACGGTGATGAGACGGCTTACAGGGAGGAGGTCAGCGCCCTGACCCACTGGTGTCAAGACAACCATCTCACCCTCAACGTCGCAAAGACAAAGGAGTTGATAGTGGACTTCCGGAGGTGCAGAGAAGTACACACCCCCATCACCATCAACGGCGCTGCTGTGGAGAGAGTGAGCAGCTTCCGGTTCCTTGGAGTACATCTGGCTGAGGATCTTACGTGGTCAGTACACACAAACAAAACAGTGAAGAAGGCGCAGCAGCGCCTCTTCTTTCTCAGGAGACTGAAAAGATTCGGCATGAGCCCCCGCATCCTCAGGACCTTCTATCGCTGTGCCATTGAGAGCATCCTCACTGGATGCATCACCACCTGGTATGGCAACAGCACCGCCTACAACTGCAAAGCTCTCCAGCGAGTAGTGCGGTGCTCTGAACGGATAATTGGAGGTGAGCTTCCCTCCCTCCAAGACATCTACAGGAAGCGCTGCCTGAGGAAAGCGGGGAGGATCATCAAGGACTCCAGTCACCCCAGCCATAAACTGTTCAGACTGCTTCCATCAGGAAGGAGGTTCTGCAGCATCCGGTCCCGTACCAGCAGACTGAGAGACAGCTTCTTCCACCAGGCCATCAGACTGCTGAACACGTCATAGACACCTCAGCTTCACTACTGGAACTTCAACATTATGCACTCCATACTGTATATAAATGCCACTTGTTTTGCACATATTCAACTCTGTATATTTTATATATTTTATTATTATTATTTTTTTTTTTTTTTACTATTTAATTTGTAAAAATGTGTATACACACACACACACACACACACACACACACACACACACACACACACACACACGTAGGAAAATATTTAGTATACACATCCAGAAATGCATACACTATTATATATTGTACATATATTTATTAGTTTCAGGTTGGCCATTCTTGTATTTTGCTCGTTTGTGTTGTTGTGTTTGCACATCTCTGTTGCTTGTGGGGCTCGCACACAAGAATTTCACTCGCATGTGCTGTGCCAGTGTGCCTGCACATGTGATGTGACAATAAAAGTGATTTGATTTGATTTGATTTGATTTGACCTGGAAATTAACTAGATGAGCCAAACTGAAACCTCTGTCCAGTGAATACAAAATGATACATTAAAAACCCACAAACTGGGTCACACAACCCAGTACCGTGACAGGTGGTATTCAGAATACAGTTACTTTGTTGAAATAGAGGAATTACACGACGGTCATTTCCTGTTTCATATGTTCGGCTATGCCCTCTGTATTTCTGGTAATTCCACGCTGGTGGAAACCTACCCCAAAAAAAACGCATTAAGAGGCACTAATGCCGGGGTCTCAATCCCGCGGCCCTTGTCACCTCTACTTGCAGCCCGCATAATGACGTGAAGAAATATTTTCTAAAATTATTATTCAAAAAATTATAGTGTTACAGGCATCGCCCTAAAGGGGCTATATGCTCGGAATAGTTTTCTATACAAGATCACTGCAAAAAGTGCAGCCTTACCTAATGTCCACCTACTGTTACTCATTTATATTAAGATTCAAACATCTGGTTGGTGTTGGTGTGGAGAGTAACCTTCAGTAATAGTAATAAATCACAGCAATGGGACATTCATGTAGTTGTAAAAAGCATGATAATATATTAAGTAATCCAAAGTATTCAGAATACTCATTGAGTAACGTAACAAAATACGTTACAAAACGCTACATTTTGGGGCATGTAATCTGTAATCTGTAGTGGAATACATTTTAAAAGTAACCTTCCCAACACTGCTAAGAAGTATGTGGCAGGGAGGTGGTCTCTGGCCTGCTGCAGTGGATGGGTGGTGCAGTGAGCTCTCGGGCACATAGGGGACAGGTGTGTGTGCTGAGACTAATGACTCTCTCATTATATATAGTGACGGCAGAGACTGATGGAAAAGTGTGTGCAGCGGAGGAAGCTGCGAGATATATATCTCATAATAATCTGACAATACTATAATATTGGCCATATTATATTTACATTACCACAGTGAGATGACTTTAGTCTCATGAACAACATGAGCTAATTGTTGTTTACTAGCTAATCTTAAATGACTGTTCAGCACAGAAATGAAGCCCAACAATCATGTTTACAGTCCTGTGGTCTCAGCCTCAGATACTCAACTAATCAAAGTGATGTCATGATAAAAATGAATGACTAACAAAACATTTTTCTCCTTCATTTCTGTCAAACAAAGCTGTATGTAACGTGTCTCGCAGTTAGTATCATGGTTGCTAGGCAACCTGAAAAACGCGACGAAGGCTAGGCCGTCCCGTTTCACAAGCCTCTCACTTCCGCACTTCTCGTACTTATAGTACGCACCGTACGTAGTACGCGTAGTGCGCGTACTTCAAGCATGCGGTCTCTTAATCGGGACACAGCCCCAGTCTCCCCAGTCTGTCATGTAGTTCTTGTCTGCGTGTTTCATGTTGTCAAGCTTTTGTTATCATATCTACATCACTCCATGTTTCCTGTTTTATTTTGAAAGTCTTGCGTTTCCATGTTCAGTGTGTTTAGGTGCATTTTTGTCAGCGGTGTCTCCCCAGGTGTCTCTCTGTGCCTCATTACCCTTCTGTGTCTTTACGTCTTCTGTCTTCCACTGTTCAGTGTCGGGTTGTCTGTTTGTCTCTTATCACAGCTCTCCAGCTTTCAGGTTTTTTTCGTGCTTCTGCTCAGGTGCATGTTCATGCTCACCGGGGGTTCACATCATTGTTCCACATGCACCTTTTCAGATTCATGTTAATGTTCATGCTTTCTCGTCATAGTTGATCTTAGTTTATTCCCAGTTTAGGTTTTAGTTGAGCTTTTTTCCCCAGCTCGCTTTGCCTCGTTTTATATTCAGGTATTTTCAGCCAAATAAAGAGCTCGGCTTCGGTTATACTGAGTTTACGCTGCCGTGTCTGTTTTTGGGATCGCTCCGCAAACACACCAGCTACAAAGCAGTGACACACAGCTTCGCTAATGTACACTGACTGACAGACAAACAGAATATGAACATTACACCAATATTACCTGTTGCCTCCAAAACTTTGTCAGACTGCAATGACTTCCTGTTTATGTCTTCCTGTGACTCACCTTCTGGTCTGGACCTGCTGACAGACAAACTGAGCAGCAGGTCATTCCTGCTGATCCGCTCTAAAACCTTCCTGGTCACCTTCACAGCTCCAGGAAGTCTGTAGGTCTGCACCATCAGGTCCACAGTGTCCCACCTGTTTGTCATCTCTAGTCTGCTTTTCTTGATGGTTGGGAGGCCTTGAACGATGTCGGCCTGCTGTAGGAACCACTTGAATTTTTTGAACTCCCCATCTCCCAAATCATCTAAGGTGTTTAAGAGATCCTCTGGTGTCATCACAGCTCCCTGAAGTATAGAATAGAATATTTTCTGCTGAAAAGTAGAGATCAAAGAGGTACAACACAAATGTTACAGCAAAGGGAAGCCAGGACATCAGATGGAGGACAGTTATCATCATCCCCACCCTCCTAGATTGGGTACCAAGCCCCAAGAGCAACTGGTGCATTGAAGGCATTGAACGTGAGAGCAGCTGACCTGAGAGACTGCCAAGACTATGTGAAGTACCCTCTGGTATACTAAAAGATTACATCATCACAGACAATCCCTACTGTGACCATCACCAAAACCAACCAGCTGATCTACATCATAGTAGCAGTGGTCACTAAGATGCTTGGCTAAAAAATGTGCAATTATTTTGGTCCCAGTCTGTTTCAATGTTTCCTACACATACACCATGTATATAGTTCCACTCACATATGTATACATATACACTGTTTTTTATTTTATTCTATTTATTTAATTATTTATTTATTTTCCACCTTCGTTGTATATTGGTTTCTCTTCTTGCTTTAGCACCTTTGTGGTCTAGCTACCCAATTTCGCTGTGCAAGAAACTGCACAATGAGAATAAAAAGCTCTAAGTCTCTAAGTCTAAGTCTAAAAGATGAACAGCCACAAGGAGCAGTACCCTCCATAGAGAAGGAGACTAGAAGTCAAGATGAAGGCAGCATGGAGGGAAGTTAGCCAACTATCTGAGCTTCAGAAAGGTGTGATGAAGAAAGACGTGCCTAAGAAGCAGTGTTGGGGAGTAACAGAGTACATGTACTGACGTTACGTATTTAAAATACAGAATATGAGTAACTGTATTCCGTTATAGTTACCGTTTAAAAATGTGGTATTCAGAATACAGTTACTTTGTTGAAATAAAGGGATTACACGGCGGTATTTTCCTGTTTCATATGTTCGGCTACGCCCTCTCTATTTTTGGTAATTCCACGCCGGTGGAAACCCAAACAAAACACACATTAAGAGGCTCTAAAGCAGAGGTGGGCAACTCCAGGCCTCGAGGGCCGGTGTTCTGCAGGTTTTAGATCTCACCCTGGGTCAACACACCTGAATCAAATGATTTTGATTTTGATTGAATCTTTATTTTGAACATGTTGAAAAAGTATAAAAAAAAATAGAATTAAAAGAGACAAATGAACAAAGCAAACAAAAGGAAAACGAGCAACCACAACTCCAAATAACGTCCATGTTCAAAAAGGAGCAGGAAGAAGCATAAGCTAAGGAATGATTAGTTCATTACCAGGCCTCAGGAGAACTATAAGACAAGTTGAGGAGGTCATTTAGCCATTTGGATCAGCTGTGTTGGATCAAGGACACATCTAAACCTGCAGGACACCGGCCCTCGAGGCCTGGAGTTGCCCACCCCTGCTCTAATGCCTGTGTCTCAATCTCACGGCCCATGTCACCTCTACTTGCAGCCCGCATAATGGCATGAAGAAATTTGTTTTTAATTATTATTCAAAAAATTATTTAATATGAAGGCAATAGGCAGAGTGTTACAGGCATCGCCCTAAAGAATGTAGTCTGATGGGCAGTGTAGTCCAGTTGTAAGTAAGCTGTTAAGACTCGACTGTACGCTGTGTTCCTGTTTTCCTCTGAAACAATAAGTCCCGTTGCAGCAGCCTTTCAACGCCTCTCTCTGTCTCTGCTAGCAAAGTCGACCCAGACAACAAAGTAAAGCTAGTTTTCAGCTACGAGCCGACACGAACCCGACGTATCAGCCAGAGGTCCCTTTACTACAGTTCGGAGCGGACCTGTTTTATATACGCGAGGAATAGTTTTCTACACTGCAAAAAGTGCAGCCTTACCTAATGTCCACCTACTGTTACTCATTTATATTAAGATTTAAACATCTAGTTGGTGTTGGTGTGGAGAGTAACCTTCAGTAATAGTAATAAATCACAGCAATAGGACATTCATGTAGTTGTAAAAAGCATGATAATATATTAAGTAATCCAAAGTATTCAGAATATGTTACTCTCATTGAGTAACGTAACAGAATACATTACAAAATACATTTTGGGGCATGTAATCTGTAATCTGTAGTGGAATACATTTTAAAAGTAACCTTCCCAACACTTCCCCTAATTTCCCTCGGGATGAATAAAGTATTCTGATTCTGATTCTGATTCTGACTGCTAAGAAGTATGTGGCAGGGAGGTGGTCTCTGGCCTGCTGCAGTGGATGGGTGGTGCAGTGAGCTCTCGGGCACATAGGGGACAGGTGTGTGTGCTGAGACTAATGACTCTCTCATTATATATAGTGACGGCAGAGACTGATGGAAAAGTGTGTGCAGCGGAGGAAGCTGCGAGAGGAGCTGACTCCTGGCTCGAGTTGTGCCTTAACCTGAACGAACTGGTGAACAAAAATAAAGAAACCCAAAACACGTCAGTACACTGTGTGGGTCCGATCATTGCTACAAAGTACAACAAGCTGCCCATGCCTCAAGCCTTAGAAACTGCCAAGCAAAGACTCACGGTCTTGCCCAACAGCTTGAAGAGGTATGCAAGAGAGACAGAAGCTAGGAGGAAAAAACAACTGAACCATCCAAGGTGTACGCTCAGTGGTAAGGCAGCAATATGAGAAGAGTACCACCAAGGCTGTAGCCATACTGGAAGAGCATACAGAAGAAGCATGCAACACATGACAACAATGTTCAGTGGCTAGGGAATCTAAGACCACAGCAGCCTCCCAGGATCCAGTCACCAGCTCTTCTTTCTAGGATGTCTCGCACTGTGATGGACAGCACCTTTTAAAATCCTTGGTCTGTCACTGAGTTTCAGTTCCTGCTTTAATTTTTCTTGTGTTTAGTTCCCTCAGCATTCACCTGTCTCACCTTTCACAGTTCTGTCTCTGAATTCAGGTTTAAGTTCATTTGAATGGAAAACTGCATGTGCTGCTGTATCCTGAGAGCTGGTTTCCACCTGTGTTTTACTTCATTCCTCACCTGTATCCACTCCTCTGAGCAGTTATCTGTGTATAAATGCTCTGCTCCATAAATCAACTCACATTCTGCATACATACGTTCAGCATAATCTAACAGTTTAGTGAAAACCTGATATGATGACAGCGCTAACTCACAGAAAGAGCTGAGACAGCAGAGCACAAAAAGGTCTACAGCAGATGTTCGACTCTCTTCTGTCTGCTGGTTAGGAAGAACAGCAAAGGTGAAAACTTTGAGGTGAAATGTGAACCAGCTGAGATGATAGCAGACAAACACACCTTTGTAAGCAGCAGCAGCTCCCTCCCCAAAGCCTTCGCTGATCCTGCTGCAGACAGAGAGATTTCAATCCGTCCACTCTTCAGGAAAGAGCTGAAAAAAGAGGAAAGATCATCACATCTTTTTCACAACCAAACAGGAAGTGCATCATTTCCTTGTGTGAACACAGCTGATTTACGACACGTAGCACATGCTGTCTGAGCAGCTTCACACAAAAAATAGGTGAACTGACCCTTTAAACCTCCAAGAGTTAACCAGCTGTAGTTAAAAGATGGACGCAGCCTGTCCCTGCTGTCACTTGATGCGAGGTACCTTGGACAGGCTGCAGACCACACAGAGTGGACAGGTGAAGGTGGGGGCGAACATAGAAGATACTGAGATGAAGTGAAAAACCTGTGGTTTGGCTCAAAAAGTTTCCAGCAGCTTCACAAGAAACAGGAAATTATAAAAACATTAACATCCTTTCACAGTGCCGCACAAAATGCTGTTTTACTGCTCGGTCCTTAACTCCGACGACGGGGTTCCTGCTACATCGTATCGACTCTGATCTGATCTAATCAAACTACATAGACATCAGCTAAAACGCTGAGTTGCAGTACAGACATTTTCACCAGTCATCCAGCATTTATTACCATACTAGGGCTCTAGAGTGCGACCAAATTTTTCAGTGGTGCGACTAAAAAAAATATTTGGTTGCACCTGTGCGACCAAATGTTCGGGTAGCAAAAAAAATAAAAAACTCTGCAACCTTCCCTGTGGTCAACAACAGACACACATTTTGCCCCTATCGTGGACTAAACCAATCAGAGATAGTAAGGGGCGGGACCTCTCTGATTGGCCGTGGTCCAGTTGAAAGTGCAGGTGGAAGTGGGAGGTGAGTAGCTTGAATAAAGCGATATCGATTCATTAAATCCTGACTTTTAAATATTACTGTGTTTTGCCAGAAACGCCAGATTCTCAGATTAAAGCTCACAAAACCATTTCAACAACAACCAAACAGCAGATGAGAGCAGGTACACGGACTCCACACAAAGACGTAAACACAGACCGACGCATCAGAATCAGCTTTGTCTTTCTCGGCTTTCTCACCCGCCGGCCCGCAGACGGACACGCTGTCGGAGCTTAGCGGTTCTGATGCGTCCGGTCCGCGCTGTGTTTACGTCTTTTTGCGCTGATTCTGAGCTGCAGGTTTTGTCTCTCCAACCAAAATTCACCGAGCCAGCAGCAAAAGAAGCAGCAAACTGCGCTTCACATTTGATCAATGTCGTCATGAATTTTGCTGTTTTGCTTCCACGACTATTAAAATCACACTTCATGCACAGCTCTCTCTATCTCTCTCTGTACTTCAAGAACAGTTTCTCGTCTCCAATCTCTGTTTTCTGTATTATTCATTGGCTTATTACCCACCAGTCTACCGTTGTTCACAGGCTGTGGCTGCTGTCTTTTTCTTTTTCACTTAAATGACCTCGGACAAGAAAGCCTGTTTTTTCTGTTGTTCAATACTGAAGAAATTTAAACTTTATATGCAGAACATTGCAGAATATTTTTAAGGTTTTCTGCTATAAAAAGCCAGACCAGGAAAATCTCCTTCATGTTTTTCTGTTTTATTCTCAGTTACTTTCACAGAAAGGCATCTGCTGTGATGTTCACAATTCTGATGAAGTCATTACTGATAAATGATCAGAATTATAATATTTCTGACTGTCTGAGGCCAAGTTGAATCGAATCGGGACTTTGAAAACCGGAATCGAATGGATTATAGAAATCGGGGTTCAAGGTTCAAGGTTCTTTATTTGTCACATGCATAGTTATACAAGTATAACACACAGTGAAATGTAGCCTGACACGCTCCTCGACATGTGCAAAAATTGGGGGGGGGGGGGGGGGGGTGTAGAGGAAGAACATTATATGTATATATATATATATATATATATATATATATATATATTAGGGGTGCAACGATACACAAAATTCACGGTTCGGTTCGATACTTTGGTGTCACGGTTCGATATTTTTTCGATACAAAAAAAATGTTCATGCATTTTTAATTTGTCATTTATTAAAATTATAAATATATATTTTAACTCAAAAGTACAGTTTTTAAATTTAACCCTAACCCTTGTGCGTGTTTTTTATTTTGACAGCGAATGCGCACCTGCGGACCACTTATGTGCAGCCCTGGTTATATAGCTCGTCATATCGCAGCCACAGAAATTCTTTTGTCCATGAAACCATAAAGCTGCACTTTCTTTTTGCCTTATAGTCTGATTTGTCATAACTTCTCCTGCTGCTTTTACACGCTCACTCACATAAGCTCAGCGATTCTCTGCGCGATCAACCTCTCACATGTTTAAGCTGCGGGAGATTTCACTTGTCATGTTTGCATAGTAAGCTAACGATTAATAAGACGATGTCAGAGGAATTGGTGCACAAATTATCATCACTCACAGATCAGTGCTGTCGCTCTCTATACACAGTTCGCGATTGCAAAGTGAAAGCAAAAAACAAGCGCAAATTCAAACGCGATTTCAATATGTCACATATTGACAGTGGCTCACCGATGCCAATGACATAATTACCCAGCTAGATTTCTGAAAGAATGCAAAAGCATTGACATATATTTTTCCTACAATAGCCCGACGGGCAGGGAAGAGATAGATTTTGGTAGCCCGACTGAAAAAATCGCTAGCCCTGGGACGTCGGGCTAGTGATATTGCAAGCCCTGTGATTGAGGAATCACTCATCTTTGGAAAAGAGAGTTTATTACAGAGAAATGGCTCTTTCCAAAATAAAAGCTATACTATCCGCTTCTTCTGGGCTATATTCTCAGCAGCATATTAAACATATAAGGAGAATCATGTGCTAACAGCTGTCTAAATGACTCGGCTAAAGTTAGTAGCATGCTTGCTTGTTTTTTTTCTGCTTCCACTTGTCTTTGCACTAGGATGATGTCGGAGTAAATGTGCAGTCATATTCGTTGTGTTCCCACTAGTGCTTTCAGGTTAATCTCGTTGAAATGACCTTAACGCCACAACACGGCAAATCTCCATTAACGAGCTACCGCCGATCGCTCTGTGCATGGGGCTAGACGGCCAACACGTTAACGAGCTAACTGCGCTAACACACTAGCTCCCACCCATGTAATTGAGCATTGCATGGCAAACATACTGTTTTACTTTAGTCCATGACTCGCTTACCTTCAGGGTCATACGCCACATGAAAACCAAAATAATTCCAAACGCCAGATCTGAATGAGGGTGGGGGAGGTCCATGTTGCAAGGAGAGCTTAACTTCTGTCTGCTAGCTTGCCCTGCGCTCTTCCTTCTGACTATGCTGTCTGTGTTGAGCGCTCAGTGAATCTGCGTTCGACTACTCCGCCTAGGCTGCACTGTCGAGCCTAGGCGGAGTAGTCGAACGCAGATTCACTGAGCGCTCAACACAGACAGCATCGTCAGAAGGAAGGTTGATAAAATAAATTAAAAATTTTGTATTGTTCGATACATATGTGTACCGAACCGAAAGCACTGTATCGAACGGTTCAATATCGATACGAATATCGTTGCACCCCTAATATATATATATATATATATATACATACACATACATATAGTATATACACTGGGTGAATGTGCAGTAGTAGCAGCAAGCAGGTGAATTCTGTACATTAATATGAATAGACATCTGACTGTTTTACAGGATAGACAACATAAACATATTTAAAATTAAAGGAATTGAAATGTACATTGTGCCTTGGTTTAGTGTCTGGAAGAGTCCTGTCTCAGTCAATTATAGATGATGTGAGAGGGCGGGTGTGTGTGTTTAGGGCACGGATGGCTTGGGGATAGAAGCTCCTCTTGAGTCTCTCTGTCCTTGCCCGGATGATGCGGAACCTTCTACCAGATTGCAGAAGTTGGAACAGTTTGTTGCCAGGATGGGACGGGTCCTTCAGTATCTGCGCTGCTCTAGTCCGGCATCTCCTGGTGTAGGTGTCCTGAAGCGGGGGGAGAGCAATCCTGCAGCAGCGTTCTGCTGTACGGATCACTCTCTGGAGAGCTTTTTGGTCCTTCACACAGCTGTTCCCAAACTACAATGTCATGTTCTGTGTGAGGATGCTCTCCACAGCGCCTGTATAGAAAATCCTGAGGATCTTTGGAGAGACCCTGAACTTCCTCAGTTGTCGTAGGTGATACAGGCGCTGCCTAGCCTTTTTGGTCTGGACCTGAATGTGGGCAGCCCATGTCAGGTCTGAGGAGATGTGGACACCAAGATACTTGAAGGACTGCACCCTCTCCACTGGAGCTCCATTGATGATGATGGGCTTGTAGTCTCTGTGCTGACCCCTTCTGAAGTCCACCACCAGCTCCTTGGTCTTGCTGACGTTCAGCTGGAGGTGGTTGTCCTGGCACCACGATGCCAGATTCTTCACTTCATCCATGTAGGCCGCCTCATCGTTGTTGGAGATGGCACCCAACACCACTGTGTCGTCAGCAAACTTCACAATGGTGTTGGAGCCGTGGGTGGCCACACAGTCTGAAGTGTAGAGGGAGTAGAGCAGTGGCAAGAGGACACATCCCTGAGGTGCTCCTGTGTTGGTGGTGATGCTGTTGGAGAAGCACCTGCCCACCCTCACCACCTGAGTTCTGCCAGTGAGGAAGTCCAACACCCATGCACACAGACGGCTGTTAAGTCCCAGATCCCTGAGCTTTGTGAACAGTCTGCAGGGCACTATTGTGTTAAACGCTGAACTGTAATCAACAAACAGCATTCGCACATAGTTACCCTGTTTCTTGTCCACGTGGCTGAGAGTGGTGTGTAGGACGTGGGCGATGGCATCCTCTGTGGATCTGTTGGATCTGTAGGCGAACTGCAGCGGATCTGTGGTGTCTGGGATGGAGGAGGAGATGATGTTCTTCAGCAGCCTCTCAAACACCTTCATTACTACCGAGGTCAGTGCAACTGGCCGGTAATCGTTCAGGGATGAGGGTTTGCTGTTCTTGGGCACAGGGATGATGGTGGATCTTTTGAAGCATGTGGGGACCACAGACTTCGCCAGGGACTCGTTGAAGATGTAAGTGAACACACCTGCTAGCTGGTCAGCACAGCAGCGCAGCAGACGGCCGGTGATGCCATCTGGCCCCGCCGCTTTCCTTGTGTTCACTCTCCTCAGTGCCGCTCGGACATCATGCTCCGCGATGCTGGTCACCGGTCTCTCGCTGATGACGTCACTGTCCTCGGTAGTCAGGCGGTAGATAGCATTAGCCGCCTGGCTAACCTCGAAACGGGCGTAGAACCGATTCAGCTCGTTGGTGAATGCAGAGTCGGCGTTGATCGGCGCAGTGTCCCTGGCTTTGTAGTCCGTAATGGTGCGTAGTCCGTGCCACATACTCCGTGTGTCGCCCTGGTGGAAGCGGGACTCCACACGTTCCCGGTACCGGCGTTTGGCATCTCTCACCGCGCGCCGCACGCCGTATGAGGCCGCTTTGTAGGCGCTCATATCGCCAGTGGCGAGACCCGCGTTGTAGGAGGCGGTCCTGGCGTTTACTGCAGTGCGGATCGATCTGTCCATCCACGGTTTCTGGTTTGGGAATGTGGTGACTCTCGCAGTGGGGATAATCTCCTCCGCTAGCATATTGACGAAGCATACTGCTACTTCCGTAAACTCGTTGATGTCGACTGCGCATGCTCTGAACATGTCCCAGTCTACGTCGTTGAGTGCGTCCTGTAGCGTAGCTTCTGATTGGGCAGTCCACCGTTTTACCTCCCTCTTGGTCACGTCTTCCCTCCGTATGCTTTGTTTATACTGGGGGATGAGGAATCAGTGATGATACCCAGCCCTAGTGAGCAGCCTAGGCACGACAGAAGTGGATGTAGCTGTAATAGGAAAAGAACTATTGCTAACTTTTCTGTTAAGGCCTGATCCTTCTGAAATTCATAGCCAGTGCTCTGACACGGTGTCATCAATCTTTGAATGCTGAAAAAGCACAGTGTATCCAGAAAAACACATTATATTATATCAATTATTATAAAATTTGTGTGCGCCTAACTTTTGTGCCGGTACGCCTAACTTTTTAAAGTTAGGTGTACCGGTACGCCCATGGCAAAAAGTTAGTCTAGAGCCCTGCATACAAGAGATATTTATTTTTAGAGTCATAAATATCTGTAGAGTCCGACTTCAGTGAGCGCTCGCCTGGATTTTCCTGTTGGATTATTCCAGCACCCTGTTAACACTAATGAGACCTGCTGTGGGCAGACTGGTTTCCACAGCACTGTCAGCATCAGTGATCTCAGACCACAACCAGCAGCTTAACGTGCTGCAGACACAGTTTTGATCCAAGTATGAAAGACAGTCGTGTTTAAATGATGTGAGTTTGTCCTGTTATTTCAGAGCCTCTGAAAATTGAGACCGTGCACTAAAAACGTCTGTGATTACTAAACAGTTAAAGTCTGCACTTCGGTCACACCTGCATTTCAGGTCCATCCATGTTCATCATGTTCACTGCTAAAAACAAATGATGGAGCTCAGTGTTGAGGAAGCGAAGGGAGTCACATCACAACGTAGAAACTCGTCCTGGCTGAACACGGTACAGCAGGAGGTCGGGCGTAGTCTCATTTTAATGATCTGAGTCCAAAACTCAGCCTTTCCTCGTGTATCCTCCACCAGTATCTCCCTCAGTGTGTCTGTGTTATGAACACCTTGAGCGCTCAAGAGTTGGGAGTTCGCCTTGTAATCATAAGGTTGCGGGTTCGAGCCCCGGCTTGAACAGTCTCGGTCGTTGTGTCCTTGGGCAAGACACTTCACCCGTTGCCTACTGGTGGTGGTCAGAGGGCCCGGTGGCGCCAGTGTCCGGCAGCCTCGCCTCTGTCAGTGCGCCCCAGGGTGGCTGTGGCTACAATGTAGCTGCCATCACCAGTGTGTGAATGGGTGGATGACTGGATATGTAAAGCGCTATACAAATGCAGGCCATTTACCATTTTCTCTTTAGCTTTTTTATCCTGCTTGAAACGCTTTGTGTCTTTTTTGGCTTCATTTGGAGTTTCTTGGATTTTGTTAATTTGCCAGTCCTTCCTCTCTGCACCACACACCTATAACAAAGCTCAACATTTGCTCACAAATATGTTACATTTGGAACATCTTGTAACATTCTTTACAAATCAAATCGCTCTTTTATGAAAACTGGTTTAATGATGGTATTCTTCTTGTAAGTCAACTATTCAATAACACAGGCTCATTGTATAATTACTCAGCGTTCCTTACAGGTGTAACATCCCAGTATCCCCACACCTGTCCATGCCCCGCCCTGTCCTGACAGAGTCTCCTTAAAGCTTCCTTCAAAAACAGAAGAGCGATACAGAAACATTTGCCTTTACTCGGGTTTTATGGAAACATATCGTTAGTTTCATCTCTGACAGCATCTGATCAGAATCTGTACTTTTGTACCAAAACGTGTTATTTGGTTTTACTGACTTTAGTGAGAAAGACTCGTGCTTTTCCCTCATCGATCAAACTCCACATCTGTAAATGTAAGCTGTCCACTCTCAGGACAGAAACAGAAAGTTTGTTCCTGTCTCAACAAGAAAGCTTTGAAAACATGAATATTTGTGATATTTTAATGTCTTTGAGTTTGATTCCATAAAAAGTGACAAAAACATTAGTGTTCGTTGTGCGTGGGAAGAAAACTTCTTTTTACAGCGAAAAACCCCTAAACAAGCACCGAGTAGCTACATAATGTGACATTCACAGAGAAACTCGCGGATTCTTCCACTGACTGCTGCGGCACACCTGCACCAGGGTAACCCTCCGCCTACCCCACTCCTGCTTTACAGGTGAAAATAGAGCAACAGGACCGCTGAGTCTTTGACTTTATTTATTTTCTGCTGTGTTTTACTTGCATCTATTTGAAAGACTGAGTGTAAACACAAAAAATATTTTATTTTATGTGCTGGAATGTGCAGAAAATAGCTTTAAATGTTAAACTAATTTCTTCCAGTCAGAGAATGTTGCAGATAATTAAATTTTTGCTTGATGCATAAAGTTAAAAGATTAAAACTAATAAAACAAGTTTTAAAAAGAGACTTTTCCATCTGATTACATTTTGTATGATGGATTATGCAGAAAAAGTAGAATTGGGCTGAAAGATCTATCGCTTTATCACCTCTTCAGGTTGTAAATCGTGTTTTTAAAAAGTAACTAAGTAATTAATTACTTTTGAAAAGAAGTAATCAGTAATTAGTTACTGATTACTTTTTTCAAGTAACTTGAACAACACATCCTGGAGTTAAGGGAAACGAAGCAGCAGATAGGGGAGCAAAGGAAGCAAAAAGAGACTTTCAGTGGATTGTCAGTGTTAGCAGGACGGAGAGTAGAAGACGGCACAAAGTGAAAGAAAGGCGGCAAAGGCAGTGCGCCGTGGTTTTACAACATCCAGAGGAAAGGAGGAGAAATGAGAAGCACAGGAAGAGCAGAGAGCAGACCGTTATATCGGAAAACACCGAACAGGAAAGCGTGACTGCAACAGAGAAAAGAAACGACCAGAAATCTGATGCTGGAAGCTGGTCAGATATGAAAGTGAACTGGAGCAAGTGATCAGAGCATGTTTTTAACACAGACGCGTTTGTTTGGTTTGAATTTATTTGATTTTGTTGTTGACACACTCCGGTAACGCACCACTTTGCTCTTTGACAACCGCCAATAAACTATACTGTGACGTAGCGGCAGGTCACGTGCTGTGCGGGTCAGCTGACTGCCTTCTTCCGGGTCTTCTGATCGGTGTTTGCTGTGGTGTCTCCGCTGTGATCCAGGTAAACTCGCTTTTTCTGGCTGTTATCGATCACCGATCGCTCCGATGGCTTCCGTGTGCGGACAGAGCCGCCCGTTAAAGCGCAGTCACAGCGGAAAAGGCGCACTTTGTGCCGCAGTCAGTCGCACCGAAGCCGGTCTGGTTTGAAGCGGACAGATCCGGTAATGCCGTGAATTCATCAGCGGAGGAGAAAAAACGAACTCACGTTTAATGTGAGGGGCTCTCGGAAGTACAGGTGACAGGTGGGGTGGACATGTGCGAGGACAGAGACAGGTGGTGGTTAGAATCCCGGGCTCCACCATCCACGGGTGGAGACGAGCGGTACCGAAGGTTTGAAGAAGGTTGGAGACGGTGTAGTCGAGCTGAGGACGCTCCGATGGACACGAGTCCATAGAGGGACAGACGGCTACAGCCACCTGTCATCAAACAGGCCACGCCCCCAGTAATGCAAACTTTAAGCTTGCGATTTAAACAGCTTCGTCAGGTGCAGGTGCCCCACAGGAAATCACCTACAGAGACCAAAGTCTGTGGGGATGACAGTGCTGCCCCTGCTGGACGCCAGAGGAACTGCAGGTCTCAGCTGCTGGTTATAAAAGTTTTTTTAAAAAGCGTAGGCGGGTTTGTCAGAAAGGGACCAGATGCAGGCGTGGACCGTCATCGTGGACCGTCATCGTGGACCGTCATCGTGGACCGTCATCGCGTTCCTGCGTCGGTTTTTCGCCCTGTCAGATGATTTGTGCTGTTTCCTGTTGTTGCAGAGTCAGAACGCCATGAACGCCTCCGACAGCGATGAAGACATCTACAACGAAAGGTCGGCCTTGGTCCGGTCCGAGTCTCCCGCGCTCCCCTCCTACATACCGGACTCAGACCTCACGCCCCCCAATGGCACTCCAACCAAAAGGTTAAAGGTCAGTTTCCGTTCACTGAGTCTCTCCAGTGTTTCATTCCCACGTGTCCCGCTGCGCTGACGCCATGTGTTGCCCTCTGTTGGTGCAGGCGGGGATAAGCAGGAGGCCGGGGGCGGCCGCTGCAGACGGCGGCGGGTCAGATCCGGAGGTGGAAGCTGAGGAAGAAGAGCCGCTTAAGTATGGCGCCAAGCACGTCATCATGCTCTTCATCCCCGTCACCCTATGCATGGTCGTCGTGGTTGCCACCATCAAGTCTGTGAGCTTCTACATGGAGAAGACGGACCAGCAGCTGTAGGTCCTCGCTCCTGCCGCCACACGCCGCCACCTCCTCCCCTGTCAGCTAACTGTGATGTTTTTCTCCGCAGGATCTACACGCCGTTCACGGAGAACACCTCCTCCGTTGGCCGCCGCCTCCTCAACTCCGTCCTGAACACCATCATCATGATCAGCGTCATCGTGGTCATGACCATCTTCCTGGTCGTCCTGTACAAGTATCGCTGCTACAAGGTGAGCTCCTCCTCCTCCTCATATTCACCCGCCTCTCCTGTTGCTCACGTAGATGAAGGAGACGTCCGAGGTTTCTGCTGAGTGCAGACGTGCTGTGATGTCACATGTGATGTCATGCAGCCTGTTTTTAGTGGGAACGGAAAGCCGACCCCCCCCAGAAAACTCCTCCTCCCCCCACTGCTGGTGAAACGTTTGTAACGCACTTTGAAAGAACGTTCATCCCGCTGACGTCCATATCAGGAAATGATGCGCGCCGTAAAACACTTGATGATGTAGTGAGCTCGCCGAGCGTTGCTGCTTGTCGTGTTACTGATTGACCCACCATCGCTTACTCCGTCTGCATGCTAGACTAGCGTTGCATTCGAGTACAGGAAGTGACACTTTGATGTGTTTGTTCAGTTCATCCACGGCTGGCTCATCCTGTCCTCCCTCATGCTGCTCTTCTGGTTCAGCTTCATGTACCTGGGGTGAGTCCTGTGATTGGATACTGCCGCCACAGCGTGATGCAGAACGTTTGTCACGGAGCGTCTCAACGCTCGTGTTGCTTTTTCCGATTTCCAGGGAGGTGTTTAGGACGTACAACCTGGCGATGGACTACCCGACGGTGGGCGTGATCATCTGGAACTTCGGGGCGGTGGGGATGATCTGCATCCACTGGAAGGGCCCGCTCCAGCTGCAGCAGGCCTACCTGATCCTCATCAGCGCCCTCATGGCCCTCGTCTTCATCAAATACCTGCCCGAGTGGTCGGCCTGGGTCATCCTGGGTGCCATCTCCGTCTACGGTGAGTGGAGGCTTCAGACCTGGGGGCGGGGGTCGTGGAGAGCTCCCTGGCGGCTCCAAGCGGCGGTGCTGCTCTGTTTTCCCATCATGCTTTGCTCAGGTTGTTTGTGCTGTTGCAGACCTGGTGGCCGTCCTCAGTCCTAAAGGTCCTCTCAGGATGTTGGTGGAAACGGCTCAGGAGCGTAACGAGCCCATCTTCCCCGCCCTCATCTACTCCTGTGAGTGCTTCCAGCAGCTGTTCTCGATCAATAACAGCTCTGCAGTTTATCTAATGTTTGTGATTGTTTCCTCCTCCGATCGTTATAAGAGGAATCTGAAGGTTTCAGGAACATGCGACTAAAGGTCAAACTTTCGAGGTCTTCTTCTGCTGACCTCCCGTCTGCAGCTCTGAGGTCTCGGAGCGCCCAGAGGAAGCGCCTCAGAGACGAGCTCGAAGGGAAACTCAGAAACAGAAAGTTGGTTTTTGGGAAGCACTTCCTGGAACCTTTCGATCTTTGCTAATAAGAAACTCGTAAATCAGCTGTTTAGACGTTCCCGTCGTGAAGCGCAAGTTCATGAGGGCTTCCTGGCCGTGACGCTGCCGTCACACGATAACTTCCGCTATAATGAAACCAGATTCAGACTCTGACGTTGAGCCGCTGCAGCGCTCTTACGTCCTGAGGCGATCACGATCCTCGGGTCGAATCTAAAACCGCAGCCCGATGACATCACCTTTCATTTTGTTCTGTGTTCAGCCGCCATGGTGTGGACGGTGGGGATGGCGAGCCCCAATGAGACTCAGCGCTCTGAACCAGGTCAGGTATCGCGCCCATAACATCTCCACATTTGTGTGTTCGTCCACAAAGCTAATACTGCTGCTCGGACGCCATTTTGTTTTTCAGATGAGGAGGTGGAGCAAAGCGACGGAAGGGCGGAGCCTCCCAGCAGACACTCCAGGTTGCTTCCAGAGGACGAGATGGAGGAGGACAGTGAGTCCGCCGTCGCTCAGGTGTCCGAGGTTAATGGCGTCTGCAATTCTCTGACGCGTCTCTGTTGTGTGTGCAGGAGGCGTGAAGCTAGGCCTCGGCGATTTCATCTTCTACAGCGTTCTGGTTGGAAAAGCCGCGGCGACCGGGGGCGACTGGAACACGACGCTCGCCTGCTTCGTTGCCATTCTTATCGTAAGTTTTACGTTTGACTCCCTGATATCTACGCCACAACAAACTCAGCGTCTACAGTCACACCAACCCGGATCAGGTGTACCAAGAATCTGACGTCGCCCGTCCACGATGCCAGGCGTGGGCTCGGGCTGGCGCAGGAATTACAGCTTCGTGGCCACAAAGAGGACACGTTAAAATATCCTTTGTGCGCAGACGTTAGATTCAACTTCAGAGTCTTAACTTTGATTTAGTAAGAGAAACGTCACAAGTGACGCAACAAAACTTTGGCATGTTCTGTGTTTTGGACAGACTTGCATTTAAACGCATTTACAGTAGGAAGCCGAGGTCGGGGGAGGCGGGGCTGTGAGGAGGGTCAGGTGACAGGATACACCTGAGCTGGGTCAGAGTAACAGCACACACCGACCGTAACCATATTTACTGAGACAGTTTTTTAGATGAAACCACGCCGACCACAGCCGCAGACAGAAAACAGGTAACCAGGGCGATGGGCGGGCGAGGGGCGCACACAACCCAGGACCTGAATGCACTGGTTCTCACTTACAACCAGTTCAATCAGTCGAGACTGATCCTTCGAGATCACAGCATTGAAGGATCTCGATGTCTCTAAAAAAGATCAATCCCGCGCTGACACAACGGCGCTCATCCACCACGGTGGCGTGTCCCGGCCCCGCCTCACAGCTCTGAGTTACAGCCTGTCTGCCCTCTGTCATCACACCATCCTCGATCACACTTAGGTGAGTTTAATGAAACATGAAAAGTAAAACGTTTCCACCTGAGATCAACAGGAGCCGACGTCGAACATGTACAACTAATCGTATGAGCTGCGCAGGCCCTCGTCAGGCACGCAGGACTCCCTCACTTAAACCTGCACCTGTGCTCACCTGTGCCTCTGTCTCACCTGTGCCTCTGTCTCACCTGTGTCTCAGGGTCTGTGCCTCACTCTGCTGCTGCTGGCCATCTTTAAGAAGGCTCTGCCGGCGCTGCCCATCTCCATCACCTTCGGCCTCATCTTCTACTTCTCCACGGACTTCCTGGTTCAGCCCTTCATGGACAACCTGGCCGCTCACCAGTTTTACATCTGAGACAAAGCTCCGCCCACCTCACCCCCCTCTTCGTTATCTCGCTGGACTGCTGCCTTTTGTTGATGCAACGCACAAAGATTGTTTCCTGCGCTCGTCCTCAGACCACAGGAACTGATGTAAGAGTGTGTGGAAGGTGGGCGTGGCTGTTACCTGGTTGTTTCTGCTCAGGTTGTTTCTACGTCACCTGCTGACTGATATTTAAACCCTGTCTGTAGTCTCTGTCGTGTTGCTGAAGCCGTGATGGTGATGTCACCACCACTTTCTGTGATTGGCTGACGTTCCCGTCATTCTTCACTTAATTTAAGCTCATCGCTCTAACTTCAGGAAACAGGTGGGATGTCTGATTGGTTCATGTGACCTAATGAAACTTACCTGAGGGACGAGCTCACTTTGAGTGAAGCGCTTCAGGGCCATGACCTGAAACCCTGAGAGGCCGAATCTAAAAAGTGAAGTGGGAGGAGTCTGAAGCAGCTGCTGAGCGCTGTGATTGGGTATTTCCTGCTGACACGCTTTTATCCAGAAGCATGTTTGTTATTCTTATTATTTTGTTATTTCATCTTTAATTAAGCAGGTAAACCTAAAGGAGACACGAGGTCTCGTTTTCAAGAGCGACAAAACTGGGAATGAAACAAAAGACGGGATTTAAATTTTGATCGAGAAGGGAAAAAAGGTTAAAAAATAAAAGTGCAAACTGGGTTTCCTGTCTTTGTATTTGAGTCGTTGGGGCTGCGTACGTCAGCGATGCTGCCTCACTGAAACATTTATAAACATTATAAACCTGAACATAGAACGAATTCATCATTAACAGCTGCAGCCGCGCTCGCAGCGTCACAGATGCCTGCAGCTTCAGTGTCAGAGGTCACACGTGGGTCTATTCTGACCTTTCATACAGGCAGGGATAGCTCAGTAGGTAGAGTGGTGGCCCCATGATCGGAAGGTCGGGGGTTCGACTCCACTGAACGGCTACCCTGAGGTACCCCTGAGCAAGGTACCGTCCCTACACGCTGCTCCACGGGCGCTGCACTGGCGGCTGCCCACTGCTTCACTGGGTGAATGGGTTAAATGCAGAGGAACTATTTCCCTATGGGGACTAACACGCACACTTTACTTTACTTTTCATTGGACAATCGAGTGAAGAGCCGTGAGCACAGCTGGAAACAGTAATGCTGACATAATTAGGCTGCTGTTAATGAAGCTGGAACTCTTCTGCTCGTTTCTAGCTCCGTGTTTTGATTCTCCCACAGCAGCTTTGCATGATTCCCAGTTCGTAATCATCCTTCTTTACCTGACACCGCACCTCAGTGCAGCCAGCCTGTCTGAAACGAGCCGTTTCAGGTGTTTACGCTGGCTCTTTTCTGATTGGCTGCTCTCGTAAACAAGTGCGTTGGGTTTCTCCCCTCTCAGTGACATCATCCAGATCCAGAGTGTAAAAAAACAGAGACACTGGGTGTTCAGAGCAGCCTGAGCTGAACAAGCTCATGGTTACTGTGAACGTCTTGTTAGGAGCCGATGGCGTGCACAAAGTGTTCTCACAGTTTCCCACTTGCTGTGCAGACAGGAAGCATACAGCTGGATGATTGTGCGTTTGTGGCAGCACTGCTCAGATTTTCAAACTGAAAACAAAATTTTCTCTTTTTTAACTGACTAATTATAACTTTAATATATTTATTTTAGCCGTTTTCTTTTTAATGTGTTTTCTGAACGCAAACAGAAACACTGAATTTTGGGCCTGGCGGGACGCCGTACAGAGACAGAGCAGGTGCTTTCTGGATGATTCCATGTTTAATAATCTGCTGTAGCTTCAACACTACCTGGGCGGGTCTTAAATGTTCCAGTTCTTTGTTTTTGTGCAATAAAGTTTATTATAATCTGGTTTGTTAGCCTTGTTTGGCTCCTGATTTTGGTTTCCTGTCGTGTATTCAGTGTTATCATTCTTACAATAAAAATTATTTTTCTTGTCAAACTGATTTCGTCTTTTAAAGCTTCCATTTAGTTCCAGATTATTTGTCTGGAAACTGCATTAAACAAATGTTCGCACCCATTTCCCCCTCAAACATCCAGAACATTCATATTTAAATCTCAGAACAGTTAAATCTCATATTTGAAAATAATTCTGTTTTTAAACGTACAAATTAAAGTTACAAATTCTTGAAAGCATTTTCCTCAAACTGCTGTGATCTTACGTCCCCTCCTCGCTCTTCATGAGGTTTTTATTCATCTTTTTTACCCCATTTAACAAATTTTTCTCTTTAAGTTTGAAAGAACTTTTCACTAGTAGCACAGAGCAAAATCATCCTTTCAGAATAAAAGCCCAGAGGACAGTATGTTTTTCACATCCTTTATTTTTAATTAAAAAAAGAAAACAAACAGAAACGGGCTTCGACCAATGAGGCTCTTCAATTTCTCTCCTCAAACTGGGATTTGTTCTTCAGCAGGAACGCAGCCAGGTACTCGATGGGGTTCGGCGGTCTGAAAGAGGAAACAAACCTTCAGCGGAGGCATTTTAGGCAGAGTGAGACCAGAAAGTTCAACACATGAATTTTAACGAGTAAATATTTCCTGAATGAGACGACAGGACGAGCTCGCGCAGACTGCAGGTCACAGCGGCGCACGGAAGCACTTCTGGGAGTCTGAGTGGAAAACACATGGACGAGGTTCAACACGGCAAACACGTCGACCACGCTGCCGCCGCCGATCAGAGCGCCATTAAACAAGAAGCACCGAAGCTGTCGCCCAGCACGGAATTACAAACTATCCCTACTGCTGAGGATCTGCTTCCGTAGTTATGCTGCAATAGGTGTAGGCTGCTGGGGATTCCCATGATGCACTGGGTGTTTCTTCTTCACTCACAATGTGTTAATAGACCTCTCCTGCTCTTGTTTGGGAGGACATGGTTTGAAATTTCAGAATCCAGCGAGGCGTTTGTTTCTTCTACACCGGAGCGCTGATCCAGGAAGCAACTCCAAACTTTGCTCCGCACTTCCTGAGCTCTTGAAACACTTATAGCCCCGCCCATCTGTACTCGTGCAGCAGGCTAATAGTACGTCAGTCTGTATGAATAAATGTTATTAACACAGCAGCTCACTCCGGTTCTGCTGCAGGTAGACATGTCCATGTTTCTGATTGGTCGCAAGCTGCCAACTCTGTTTGTGTGTGTGTGTACCTGTCCTTGGCGAGCACCGACAGCCCCTGCAGCAGGATCGGGACCACCGTCTGGTCCAGGTACGCCCGGGTCGGCAGCGCCTGCAGGTCCACTTTCTGCTTCGACATCTTCTCTGCGCTCGCCTTCTCGTTCTCCACCGTCCTCTGAGGAGCAGCAGAAAAGCATGCTGGGAGTTTGCGGCAGGCTTCACATCAAGCACAGGGCTGTGTGTGTCTGTGTGTGTTTTACCTGGATGTTGTCTGTCAGGCCATACTCTGCGTGTGGGTTTTCAGAAACCTGTAGGAGGATTTTAAACACTTTGATCAGAGAAACAGGTCACACGTGTGTGTGTGTGTTTGTGTGTGTGTGTTACTCACAGGTGTGTGTCCCTCCATGGACTGCTCCACCTCTGTGTGATCTGAAACACAAAGAAGAGCTGCTGAAAACTGTGCGTGCAGCTGCTGCACAGAGACACCATGAGCACCCCAAGGATTCATTTATCAGTCCTGCTTGTATTTGATTCATAGGTGGTCAAATTCAATTAACACGTGACTGGTTTAACCATTTCAGCTCCACACAAATGGTTTCCCCTCTGTGCTGCCAGATAGACGAGCCTAAAGTGGCTGATTTTTCCATTAAGTTTGGCACAAACTAACTCACATCTATAACTGTATCGATGCTGACCCCGGCGGATTGATAAAAAAGCTCAGGAATAACAAACAGGTGCAAAAATACACCCGTTTAAATACAGAGAAGTGAAGAGTCGCAGAAATGGACATTTTCTGAATGGAGTTTGGCGTAGATGAACTTTAAACGGAACATCTTCAAGTCTGTTTGCGGAATTAACGCCGTCGAAGGAAAATCTCTGAACGTCTTTGTTTCCAGGAGGAAGCCAGTGGAGCAAAGAGCGGCTCAGCTCGTTTCTCCCGGGCTGTCTCCGTTATCGGCACCGAGCCTGCGCCGCGCTGCAGGCGGGCTAGCTTAGCCCCGCATTAACGCTTCTTTTCTGCCAAATTAACTTCTCCTGAAGCGGAAACCGACCTGCTGAGATTCAAAGCGACCATTAAACAACGAAATCAACCGGAATCACGGAGCAAAGAACCCGAATTACAACGAAAAACGCCATCAATGGCTAACAATCAACCTACCGTCCGCCATGTTTGTTGTGGATCCGGCGTACCAATGCTTCCGGTCTCCTCAGCGGCACTTCAAAATAAAATACCCTTTATTTATTCATAATTTGACACAATAAATTATACTGTTGGTTTTCTGTATCATTTATATAATTTCGTATATACAAAGAGCATAGAAGTAACTCAGGAAGAACGGTTGTCATAAAAAGAGTGCACAGACAAAATAAAACAAGGTTAATTTAATCATCTGAAGTAATTTGTAAAGCAGACACCGCTTCTGCTGTAACGAATATTATTTTCATCATGTCAAGAATATTTTCCCATAAAATATCCAAACACAGCAAACTCAGCAAACTGCGGCTACGTTCACTCTGCAGGTCTTGATGCTCAATTCCGATTTTTTGATCAAATCCGATTTTTTTGTCTGCTCGTTCACACTACAAATAAAATGCGACAGCAAACGCGCTCTAGTGTGAACGCTCAAAGCGGCCGCGTGCACAAAAGAAGACGTCACACACAACGCGCTCTGTTTAGACCCAGAGCCAGTAGAGGTTTTAGATACGGGCGACACGGGCGGTTGCCCGGTGCGGCATCGTGTCGGGGGGCGGCATCACGGGCCTCGCCAAAAAATAAATAAATGCTCGTACTCATGCTGCCCCGACATCAGCCAGCGCATTTTGGGGATGTCACAGGCACCGATCGGTTTTCTGTCGCCCCTTTGCTGGGAGTAAGGGCGCCCTCCGTTTGCGAGCTGCGCCTGCTGCTGGCGGCACAGGGAGGAGAGGGCGGGGCGGCGGGGGAGTCTCTGGCTGGAGCAGCGTCTAATAACCAACTCACAAAATAAAACAACATAAAAACAAACCAACAAACACGAAAACACCAGACATCATGATACAGAGCCCTCGGTGCGCCTGCGCGCTGCTGAAGTCAAAGTAAACTTTATTGTCATCTCCGCTACAGACAGTCCAGCATATAGAGAGACGAGACGACGAGGCTCCAGTTACAGCAGTGCAAGTAAACAAACAGTATGTATCAGAAGAGTAAGAAAATAAATCTACACTTTAGGACTCGGGGTAAAGGATCAATAACAATTTAAAATTTACAGTTTGATGATTTAAAGTCTCACACACAACCCGTCGAAAGGGGCGGGGCCAGCTGCTTCCAAATAGAGCACATTTCATTCATAATGTTGTAAATCCAAGCCCATCATGTATTCATGATTTGAATCCTGGGTTGTGTGAAATCCCAGAAATAAACCTTAGACAAAGTGAATCTGTGAACTGTGTGTTAGGTTATGTTGTGCTGATCCTCGGGTTGCGGGACTTGTGTTCATACTGGAGGGCAAAATGAAAACCAAGATGGACAAAAACAGTTCAAAGCCATCAGGAGGAGAAACGAGCAAAAGATGCAGGTAAGCAGATGTGTCACTGAATAATGGCAGGTCATGCTGAAACAATCAGAGTCAGAATACTTTATTAATCCCTGAGGAAATAATGTGGGTTACAGTTGCTCCAAGAAGAAATGGTAAAAATAGCAACAGTAACAGACTAATCTTTGAAAAATATAACATTTCTTATCACCTCTATGCCGATGATATACAGATTTATTTTCAATTAGATGATGACGACATTGCTCCTTCGTTGCACTGCTTCCTCGAGTGCATGAGAGAAGTCAGAGAATGGCTTTCAGACAACTCCCTTATCCTGAACGAAAAGAAAATGGAGATTGTGGTGTTTGGCAACCATATCCCTAGGGGCCTATCAGCTGATACCTTTGGTTCCTTTGCCACTTCTTTCTCTGACTCAGTTAGTGACCTAGGGGTTCTGCTGGACAGGTCTTTCAAATTTAACAAACAAGTGTCCTCAGTAATCAAATCTAGCTTCTACCAACTGCGCCTTATTGCCAAGGCTAAGCACTATGTCCCTCATAAAGATCTTGAAAAGCTCATTCATGCTTTTGTGACTTCTCGATTGGATTACTGTAACTCCCTCTACTTTGGTCTTCACTCCGCTCTCCTTCACAGACTTCAGCTTGTCCAGGATGCTGCGGCTCGCCTCCTGACTGGCACTAGAAAGCATGCCTCTATCACCTCAGTTCTTATTGAGTTGCATTGGCTACCCATAAAATATCGCATTGAATTTAAAATATTGTTGCTCACCTTTAAAATTATAAATAATTCAGCCCCTCGTTATCTTGTCGATCTTCTTAGTCTATATGTCCCTGGGCGAGCCCTCAGGTCTTCAGCCCAATCACTCCTGGCTCAGCCTAGATCTAGACTTAAATCGAGGGGTGACCGTGCTTTTGCCCTGGTTGCACCGAATCTGTGGAACAACCTTCCCATCGCTATCCGTGCGTCAGACTCCGTTTTATCTTTTAAATCCTGTTTAAAAACTCATTTATTCTACATAGCTTTTCCATCTAGTTAGCGTCCCTGTTTTATATTTGGTTCCATTTCTTATTTATGTACTTTATCTTTTAGCTATATCTGTTCTTAGTAACTTTGTTCTTATATTCCCTTTTATTGTTGTATAATTAGTGTCCTTAACCTGATGACATATGTGGTACTTTGTTAATAGTCTTTTATTTATTGTCTTAATTTTCCTTTTTATCGTAAAGCACTTTGGTGTACCACTGCTCTTTTAAATGTGCTATACAAATAAAGTTGTATTGTAAACTCTGAACAATACATTATGTTACAGATGTTAATATTAATTAGTCAGTGTCAATTGTTGATTCGTCCTGTTCTCATTGTATGAAGAATTATGATGGCTGTTTGCATACAATGCACTCTCTCTCTCTTCATATGTGTGTGTGTTTCTCTGGTGAATTCCGACAACAGCTTTATGTTAATGTACAATCCTTAATATGTTTTATGTGTGTGTGTGTGTGTGTGTGTGTATGTTGGGGGGGGGGGGGGGGGGGGTTCAGTCTTCCAGAGGGAGTGTTCGCCCGGGGCGCCAAACAGGCTAGGACCACCACTGCCCAGAGCAAACAATATTGTTTGACTGATGGCCGTTAATATAAAGACTTCGGACTTTACGTTTCCCAATTTTTGCTTTAAGTTATTTTGTTATTTACATAATAATGTAAATAACCTGTGGGCTCAAAATGTGGTCATAAATATTTTGTACTTGTAAATCAGTTTTGTGTGTGTAAAAAGAATTTGTGTGTGGACTTAGCAAAAAAAACCCTGCAAGTTACAAGTACGAATTTTGACCCAATTTTTCTTCCTATCATCTGATTGGTCAATGTCATGTCAATCACAAATGTAACAATCCAATCAGAGAACAGATGGGTTTGGCTGTCGAGGGGCGCTTTTTTGAACTGCAGGTCTTTGAAGGGAATAAATGGCCTTTTACATGCCAGCCCAGCGTTTTCCTTCATCACCACGAAGGAAAACAGTCTGAGGTCGTCCGAGTTTGGTGATTTTTGTGTCACAGGTCTACGTGTTTAATACAGGGACTTCCACAGCCTTTTCAACAGCGCTGTGGACCGCGGGGGGCGGGCAGTGTTTTGGAAATGACAGTCTTCATTACAAAGCTTTCTGGTTATGAATTAGCATACATGTTTTTATTGAACATTTGAAGAACCAGCAAAAAAAAACAGAACAGAACACACAAATTCTTTTTGCACATACAAAACTGATTTACAAGTACAAAATATTTATGACCACATTTTGAGCGCATAGGAGTAGTCGAACGCAGATCCACTGAGCGCTCCACACAGACAGCATCGTCAGAAGGAAAGTTGATCAAATAAATTACAAGGGTTCAAGGTTCAAGGTTCTTTATTTGTCACATGCATAGTTATACAAGTATAACACACAGTGAAATGTAGCCTGACAAATGTTGTATTGTTCGATACATATGCGTACCGAACCGAAAGCACTGTATCGAACGGTTCAATATCGATACGAATATCGTTGCACCCCTACTAAATATGAAATTAATTTTTTTGTGTTTTTAATAATACAAAATCATAATGTCCTGTTAGTACGGCATGCTGGCCTCAGAGCAAACCAGGCTGACCCACGCACACTCGGACCTCCATCATAACACAAATGACGATATCCAGAACACCGCCTTCCAGCCTGCACGCGCTGCTACATCAGAACTAAAAAACAGGCCGTGTGGAGCCAGCAGGTGAAAGAATCCGAACAGCGTCAAATTTAAATCTTCATTCACGTCTTTGGGTCGAGGCTTGTCTCTGTGCATGATGCACGCGCCAGCACAGGAGGACGCGCTCTGAAGTCAAACGCTCATTAGAGGAAGCTACGTCATCAAGGGGAACACTAGGACAACGTCAGGAGTAAAAACCATGCAGGTGATGATTAAACAAATGCATAAACTTTGGATGAAGAGTGAAGCTGGTAAAGAACTTCATCAGAGGATCAGAGGAGCAGATTTCAATCTCCGGAGTCGGCCGAGCTCGGTGCTCCTCACAGGATGAAGGGAATGATGGCTTTCCTGGAGCGAGGGTAGTCCTCGAACCTCTGCTGGTAGTTTCTGCAGAAAGCACAGTTTCATTTCAGAGGAGAGAACTTCTCATGATGGTGTTTGGGTTTAACAGCCAGAAACACAAAGTGAAGCCTTTAAATGGAAACTGTGCAGCATTTTTATCAGCGTTGTGTGAAACATGCTGACGCTGTGCTCTACAGCACACGCCTCAGTACCTTTACGAAGCCCCCCGTGCAGGACTGACCTGGCACTCAAGTATTTCTGGACCCCAAAGACTTTTTAACGAGAGCCAAAGAAACTCAGGGACTTTGTTTCTGAGCACTTCGCTTAGCCGGACACTCGGAATGGTCAGAAATGTGTTTCCTGTTGGAGGACCAGCTGTCTTAATGATCACACTCTCCCAGTCGCATCAGCAGCGGCAAAGCCTCGTCAGAGGCTCGTTACCTGTGGTGCATGCAGGCTCGGGGCCCGATGGAGCAGATGGTGAAGAAGGTGAAGGCGAAGGCTGGCAAAGACCAGACAGCTACAGCGTATCCACACCACTCCACGATCTCCCCGAAGAAGTTTGCCCCAGACACAAACTCGAACATGCCCCCTGAAACACAGAGACAGCAGCGGCTTAACGAGAGGCAGCAGCCTCTAACGGCGAGGAGGTCTGCTCACGAGGAGGACGCGACGTACCATGGGGGACTCTGTAGATAACCTCTCCAGGTTTCCTCAGCCCACGCAGGATGTAGTCACTGTGGATGTTGATGATCATACCGAGTGCAAACACAACAATACCTTCAGACACAGACAGAGTTCATCAGGTGCGCCTGTACAGCTTCACAAGACAGGTAAAATCACCTGGTCTAAAGCCCCACCCACACATCACTTTGTAGCTGACAGCTTGGCACTTTGGGCTTGGTTTCCTGGGTGACCAGGGCCCTATTTCAGGAAGCCGGTTTAGAAAACTCAGAGTGAAAAACGATACTCAGGGTTGAGTAACCCCGAACTGTCCAACTCGTAATATTCGGTTTCAGAAAGGCTGATAACAATTAGTTCAGTCAACGCGGAGTTGCTTTAACCCCAAGTTAAGCGCGCGCACGAGGATACATAAAGCCCTGATTAGTGGAGCACAGATTAAGCGAGTCACCATGGAGACGGAGGGAAAGAAGGCGCGGTCAGTGTATCTTACAGCGCTTGAGGCTGAAATTCTGATGGCAGCATATGCCGATAACATGCAAATTTTGCAGAAAAAAAGTAACACAGCCTCAGCTGCAAAAGAAAGGGAGCATGCATGGCAAAACATAGCCGACAGAGTCAATGCGTGAGTGTTAATTTAAACATTGATCTAGGGATTTCCACCCATTTAACACGTTATTTTATTATATTTTATTTTATTTCATACATTTTATTTTGTGACGTGATGTGAGCGCAGGTGCAACCCAACAGGCCCCAAACGTTCCTGGCAGCAAGTAAAAATGAAATATAAAAATATAGTCCAAACAGGTGAGGTGTAATTGTATTATGAGCCATAGTGCTTGGTCTGTTTGTCCGATGTAAATCGATTGCAGTTAGAGGCTACATTAATTTCCCCTCTGTAAGCACTTATTGAAATTATCTGAGCACATTACAAGTACATATTTGCTTACTCTGTATGCTCAAATGTGACCCGTTATAGCCAACAGAAAAAAAAAAGCGGAGGCCCGAAAAACAGGTGGGGGTCCTCCACCACCACCACTCACAGAGGCTGAGCAGTTGGCTTCCACATTTGTGATAATGTTGGCAGCATCACATATGATCTTCACAGTGCAGAGAACACAAATTAGCATCCATTACTATAATGAAATAATTTGTTAGTTTGAAATGCTACAGGGAACTATGTACCTGTACATTAATGCTGTGGAAAGACTTCCTGTTCACATAGTCTCCTTCATTTACTGAAGGAGCAATGATTGGAATGTGAGTGCCATCTGTACAGCCAATCACACCTGGGAACCGTGAGAATAAATGTAAAATTTAAGTAGTAGTTCAAGTATCACCACATCATGAATTAAGTTTTGTTCATCCTGATACCTGCAATTTTGTGGCATCCCTCTTTGATAAATCTTGTGGGTCTGTGACCGGGGAACACCACAAACGAGTACAGGAGACGTTTCAGTGCAACTGTAACATTCCTGACTGCCCGACAGACGGTAGCCTTGGAAACGTGCTCAGCGTCACCAATATTATACAGAAAGCTCCCGTTTGCAAAAAACCGAAGTGCGATACAAATAATATGTACAGAACTGAGAGGATGTCCACGATGTGTCACATGAGCAATATTAGGCCTGAGGATGTTATTCAAATAAATTATAGATTGTGCTGAGAAACGGTAACGTTCACACAGGAAATCATCAGGAAATGATAAAATGTCCAAACGCGCTCTAATCACTCTCTCCCGGCGGAGAGCTCTGCGGAGAATTTGGGCTTCAACATCTACTGGCTCTTCGAGGAAGGAGCACGCCATGTCTGACACTTCCTACAGTCAGGTTTCCGACAAAGAGGCGGAGAAGGTCAGGGTTAGTTGAAGTAAACCTGCTAGGGGGCAGGTTAGCTTCACGGAGTGTGTCGTCATAGTAACTCACTCAGAATTAATCTAAACTCGCTTTGTGAAACCGAAAACCCAGAGTTTCCGTTAACTCAGGGTATACTTACTCAGAGCTTGCACTAAACCGGCTTCCTGAAATAGGGCCCAGGTAGCCTTTCGCTGAGGTTTACCTGCATAAACTTACATGTTCATACGAGCTGCTGTCTTCTTTGAGGCCTGGTGTACGTCACCCGATTCCTTTTTTCTTACGTTGAATCGTGTTGATGGCCCAACAACCAATAAGATTATTATTAGTGTCAGAGTTCTGTTCCCATGTGTAAGATTAGCCGAACTAAACTTATAAAGACGTGATTATGAGTGGGCTAAATTTAGCTTGTCTGCCAACGGTCCAGGACCCTGAATCCAGACTGCAGACTGTAATGCAGGTTCTGTGTGTGGTCTCCATGAAGCCGCAGAGCATCATGGAGACCACACACAGAACCAGAACACAGAACCAGAACACAGAACCAACCAGCCAGATGCTGAAGCCGAGTTGGCTTTCCTGTCGTAGTTTTATCCCAGTGTGGAAAACAGAAGACTTTTAAAGGTAAAAGTCAGCAGATGTTTGAATCAGCAATCATATACGTGGTGACCCTGACATGACCTCTCTGTGTGGAGGCGTGGTGGTGGAGGACTTCACTGCATCTTCCTCCTACGACTGCTGCCTTCTTGATGTAATGATAACGGATGATGGTGATTGGTCAGTGTGGTCTGGATTAAAGACCAAAGTCACTACGGGACGTCCAGCTACGACTCCCATCATGCCCTTCACTGACCCACACCAATCAAAGCCTCGCTGTTAAACATTCCTCTTTAAGGAAAAACCCACCAAGGACTGTGGGTAATGTAGTTTTTACAGCCTCGAAACGAAATCTTCAGGACAATGGTGGCGAGGCCTCATGGTGACTGGTGGGTGTAGCTGTGACTCACCTGCAGTGAGGCGGGCGCGGGTCAGCCAGGTGTCCTCAAAGCGAGCGCAGTGTAGCAGGAAGTGGCCCTGCAGGAAACCGTTGAGCGAGCAGAAGATTACGGCGTAGACTATGATGATCAGCGGGATGGGTCGTCCTCTGGTCAGGAAGGCGTAGATTATGCTCCTGAGGGACAAACTCATGTTACCTTCTGTTTGAACTTCACCCCCCTTCAAAGTAAAAGTCTCCAGTGATCTGCAACGACCCCCCTTCCAGTTTGACATGGAGCTCCCACACACAACAACCTTAAGTGTCAGTGGGTTAGAAAACCCTCCTTCAGCATCTGTTTGTGTCCCAGATAGAGGAAACTCCGCCCACGGACAGGTCTGTGTGCTTACCTCAGGACTGTCTCCCTGATGTTTTTAAATAAACTCTAAAAAATGAAACAGATGCATTTTCCAAGAAGTGTTCAAACATCCACCCAGAATTCCCGGTTTCTCCACTCGTCATGCCATGATGACATAATTCAATGGCATTTTGTCAGAATCACTGAGGTGCACGCCTCAGTTATTAGTTATCAGCGAATGATTATCACTTTCAGAGTTACTGTTGTGATGTCACTACAGCTGTTAGCAGAGCTGCTCTGTGCAGCGTTATGGCATAATAATTTTAAGGGAGAATAAAAAGTCGACACACATATCTCATTCCTGACGGAGGACTCTCCCACTACACCTCTCCAGTCCATTCACAGAGTCGTTGCATGGCAAGACATGGATAGGAAGTGGGCGGAGCCTTTTACCGTCATTTTATTACGACGCAAAGTACAAACACCTGTGGACACACAATCCAACACCCCCACTTGTACACAGGTTGGGGAAAAACAATCCTCCGGAAAAAACATCTTACATTCCAAACACAAATACAGAGAATTTGTCTAACTTAGACTTTGAAACTGGTTTCGTCATCATATCTGCTACCATTGACTCAGTTGGACAGTAATCAATGAGCACTTTCCTTTCATGTACAGCTGACCTTATAAAATGATATTTCACATCAATGTGTTTACATCTTTGTCTGTTCACTGGATCTTTTGACAAAGCGATTGTTCCCTGATTGTCCTCCAATATCATAGGTATTTCATACTCAAACTCATCAAGATCTTGAATCAAATAAGTCAAATACATACATTCCTGAATTGTTCCTGCTAATGCCATGTATTCGGCTTCACAAGTTGATAGTGCTGTAGTTGTCTGCTTTTTGGTTTTCCATGATATCAAAGGACCATTTTCATTTAGGCTTACACAATAACCTGTCATACTGCGTCTATCAGAAACATCGGATGCCCAATCTGCATCACTGTATGCTTGTAGACCTAGTTTTCCACTTGAACGTTTCCTAAAACACAGTTCTTTTCCTCGACTACCTTTTAGATACCTCAGAACATGTTTCACTGCTGTCCAATCATCAACAGTTGGCGCATTGAAATGTTGTGACAGTTTGCTGACAACATAGCTTAAATCAGGTCGCGTACAATAGCTCAGATAAATAAGACATCCTACCGCTTCACGATATCTCCTCACATCTGGTAATGTCTCGAATTTATCAGAATGAGTCCATTTCTGTTCACAGGGTGTTAACCTTGGCTTACAGTTTTGCATGTTAAATCTCTTTAAAATGTTCTCAATATATATTTTCTGTGACATTTTGACACATTCTTTTTCTTGAATAAAATCTATTCCTAGAAAATGGTTAAGCTTCCCCAGATCTTTCATTTGGAATTTAGAAGAGAGCATTTCTTTCACGCCTGAAAGCACATTTTCATTGTTAGCTGCAATGAGTAAATCATCCACCCACACTATGATGATTACTTTTTCACTTTCAGTTTCTTTTGAATACACACAATGATCAGCAATATTTTGTCTAAATCCACAACTGCTTAAATAGTCATGTAAGGTTTGGTTCCAGTTACGACCCGATTGCTTCAGCCCATAAAGTGATTTCTTTAATCTGTACACCAGTTTATTAGTCTCACTTGATTCTGTCTCAAAACCTTCTGGTTGTTGTATATATATTTCTTCATTTATTGGTGCGTGTAGATAGGCGGTTTTTACATCCATCTGGTGAACCAACATATCATCCTGAACCACTTTCTGCATCAAAACTCTCACACTCGATAAGTTAGCAGTCGGTGAAAAAGTCTCCTCATAATCAACTCCTTTTGTTTGACTAAAACCTTTAGCCACAAATCGAGCTTTATATCTGTCTGATCCGTCTGAGTTCTTTTTAACGGCATAAACCCATTTACCCCCCACTGCTTTCTTACCCTCTGGTAAAGTGGTTAAAGTAAATGTGTCATTCTCCTTAAGGGATTGGATTTCTTCATTCATCGCTCTTTCCCATTCTTTTGACTCACTTGACACAATAGCTTCGCTAAATGATGTGGGTATTTCACACAACAATCTGTAGCAATAATCAACACTGGTTTGCATCTGTTCATTTTCACACTCTTTCACATCCGTGATATAATCACTCAAATAATCAGGTCTCTTTCTGATTCTGGATGGATAACGTGTAGCTCCAGCATCTACTTTATCATCAGTTTTAACCTCGGACTCAGTTTGACTGCTTTCACTACCATCTGGAATATCCTCATCCTTCGTCTGTTTGGGTTCACCATCTTTTCTGGATTCATAAACCTCATCTTCATACATCTGATCACTCTGTGTTTGTTGATCCATTGTCGCGGGATTTAGTATTTTTATCAATCTGTGCTTTTCAACTTTCCCGGTTTTTGGGAAATAGATCAAATATGCTGGACTATTTTTGTCATATCCCAAGAAAACACCTTTGTCGCATCTTGGATCCAGCTTTCCCCTATTTTGTTTATAAGCATAGCACAATGATCCGAATTTTTTCATTCTAGAAAGATCAGGTCTTTTTCCAGTTAACATCTTATACGCTGTCTGACCTGTGCGTTTGTTAAAACATCGGTTCCGAATCACTCCCGCGGTTTGTACTGCATATGGCCATAAAGACTTTGGCAATTCGCTCTCAACTAACATGCATCTCGCCATGTCAAAAAGTGTACGCCAGTTCCTCTCTGCTGTTCCGTTTTGATGAGGCGAATATGGCGCCGAAGTTTCCTGCCTAATGCCGTGTCTACTTAATAAATCTCTGAACTGTCTGCTTGTAAATTCAGTTCCATTATCAGAACGAAAGCACTTGATTTTCCCATATGACGCCACCTCTGCAATAAATCTTTCAGTTGCTTGAGTGGTATCACTTTTGTGTTTCAGATTATATACAAATGTTGCACCTGAATAATCATCAACAAACGACAAGACATACTTAAACCCTTCTTTAGAGTTTGGCGTAATCGGACCAGCTAAATCCGTATGTACCAACTCTAATGCTGCCCTGGCCTTTTCATCTGGTTCTCGGTTCCTAGTTTGAGTAAACTTCCCTTGTATACAGGCTTCACATTGCATATTTTTGTTGATTTTACCCTTAATTTCCATTCCATCAACGACATTTTGCAGATTTTGAACATCCTCATAATTACAGTGTCCTAGAATTTCATGCCACGTTTGCATATCAAAACATCCATTACATTTCTCTTCAAACTCTTGCACAGTGTTTATAAAGAACAGTCTCTCGTGTTCATATATAGGGAATTTTGTTCCATCAACATGTTTAAGAAAACTGTCCCCGTGTTTGAAAACCACAGTGGCTCCGTTACTAGTAGCTGCTTTTACTGACAAAATGTCCTGTGGAAACGATGGAATGTAGAGTGCTTGTTTCAATGTGACCTTGTGACTGCGTCCTTTACTGTCAATCATACTTATCTCAGCATCTCCTCGCCGCTTTGCAGCTCCTCTGCTCCGCCTTCCGTCAGCCAACTCTACACAATGAGCCTCGGGTCGAAATGTGTCATCAAAAGTCTTAAAACTCTCGATCTTCGTAAAGATATGTGACGTCGCTCCCGTATCCACCAGTAGCTGGTTATTCAGCATCTCTTGGCCGCCGTCCGGGACCCTCTGGGGTTCGGAGCCCGTCCTGAACGCGTAGTCCTTCTCCACAACCCCTCTCGCTTCATCCCGTCTTAGCTTCCTTCTACAGGTCGCATCTTTGTGTGTACTACTCCGGCAAAAACTGCACCATACTCTGGATCGGCACGTTCTTGCATTGTGTCCCTTTAGTCCACATTTAAAACACACAATCTCATTATTCTTTGATCTTCGGTCATCTGCTCGCCATGAAGTAGAATCCTGGTCTAATTGCACTTTTGTCCTCATTACGTTGTCATCAGTTACAGCCGCACGCATTCTCTCGGTTTCTTCATAACTTCTGAGTTTTACTTTAAACTCTGAAAATGTGATTTTTGCTTCGCTCTGTGTAACGTGCACAATCAGGGGTTTAAACCTCTCTGGTAGACCTCTCATTATCATTGCGATCAGAAGTCCATCAGTTAATGACTCACCCGCATTTTTTAACGCTGTGATAATTGCTTCTGCTCGGATAATATAGTCCGTCACACTTTCATTCTTTTCATTTGTGAGAGAAGTAAGTTCGGTGTACAGACTTATGATCCTTGGCTTGCCCACTCTTGCATAATGACCTCTCAAAATTTTTAGGGCTTTCCGTCCGTCATCAACTGCATCTCTCATAACTAACGATAAACTTTTGTCATCCAGAAATTGTATCAACTCTGCATATGCTTCTGCATTTTTGTCATCATCTTCACCATCGGCTTCTTCATCACCCTCAGCCTTTAAAAGATGACATCTTTCAAACCTTGTAGTCTGAGATGACCAAGGAACTTCGTTTCCCATATCTCATATTTCCTTTCATCTCCATCAAACTGCAAACGGGAATATCGACTGCCCGACTCTGCCGTGTGTCTGCTCATGATGCACAAAAACGCTTACTCACTCAATCGTGCCAAACTTTTAACACCTGCCGGTAACTTGCGGTTTCAGGAAACGCTGCCCTTCCTTTGGCAGTTACAGGATCTCTTTACTGCTGCTCTGGGCCCATAACCTGTTAGCAGAGCTGCTCTGTGCAGCGTTATGGCATAATAATTTTAAGGGAGAATAAAAAGTCGACACACATATCTCATTCCTGACGGAGGACTCTACCACTACACTTCTCCAGTCCATTCACAGAGTCGTTGCATGGTAAGACATGGATAGGAAGTGGGCGGAGCCTTTTACCGTCATTTTATTACGACGCAAAGTACAAACACCTGTGGACACACAATCCAACAACAGCAATGATCTTTTCCAGACGCGAGGTTAGCCGTGTCAGCAGGTCTCCTGCCTTCAACACTTATTCCTCCTGATTCAGTTCAATTCGATTTGATTACTGCCAATTGATAACAACAGTGGCCTCGAGGCGCTCTATATTGTAAGGTAAAGAATAACAAAGAACCAGGCTCAGGGAGGGGCGGGGCCATCTGCTGCGACCGGTTGGGGTGAGAGAAGGGAGACAGGATAAAGACATGCTGTGGAAGAGAGACAAAGATTAATAACAGATGTGATTCAATGCAGAGAGGTCTGTTAACACATAGTGAGTGAAGCAGAAACACCCAGTGCATCATGGGAATCCCCCAGCAGCCTAAACCTGTTGCTGCATAACCAGTTTTTCAGCATCACTCTGAAACAGGATATTTGTCATTTTTATCCTGGGAGAAGAAAGTCCTACATTATGGTTTCATGTGTGCACTGAAGGCCAAATCCTGGTCAGAAACAGGTCTGAGGTCTAGCAGGACAAGCACAGAGATGAGTCCACTGTCAGAGGCCATAAGAAGATCATTTGTAACCTTCACTAAAGCTGTTTCTGTGCTGTGATGAGCTCTGAAACCTGACTGAAACTCTTCAAATAAGCCTCTGCAGATGATCTGTTAGCTGTTTGACAACTGCTCTTTCAAGGATGTTTGATATAAAGGAAGGTTGGAGATTGGCCTATAATTAGCTAAGACTGCTGGGTCTAGAGATGCTTTTTGAGTAAAGGTTTAACTAGTAGATAATGAGCCCAGTAATACAGACTGTGGTGGTTATAGCAGGCTCCATTTACATGCCTCCGCTTCCAACAACTGTGGACTGTGAAATCACAGCAGTGACTCCTGAACCGGTCACCAAACTATGGGATGAATTTAACTGTCACAGGTGGACTTCCAGCTGGAAGAAGCGAGATGGCAGCAGAAGAACCAACTTACACTTAAATAAATCAGCCCACTTTAACTCTAGTTCGTACAAGTAGTTTAGTGCAGTAGTGCAATAGTAAACTTAATAAATTGGGCTTTGAAAATGCCTAAAGTGAAGACAAGGAAGACGCAAGCTGAGCTGTTTAACGAGGAAGATGACACTAGCCAAACCTCAGCTAGCATCGAAGCACCGGAGGATGAAGAGTTGCTAACCAGACACGGCCCGGGGGACCATGAGGTCCTGAAACAAAGAAGGCAGTACTCCGAGGCAAACAAAGTGTTAAAGGATAAGAAAATTCACTTCCAAGCTCCTTTCCAGCTAAACTCAGACTTTTCTATGATGGAATGATGTTGTACGGATCCATGGTGGAAGCGAGCTATCCGGTTGTTCAGTCTGACGTCACTAGCCGTGTCTGGGCCTAAACTCCGCTGCAGGTCCATATATCAAACGATCACTATGGCATTACTGAGAGTTGAAAAACTGTCTAAAGTCTTTCATCTTTAATAAAATGATCAGCGTTCTGCTCTACCAGGTGTAACAATTGAGTTTAACATCCAGGCATCCATGAAAACGGAATTTATGACATTTAACGGAGTTAGAAGTTAGCAGGGAGTTAGCTCGCTAGCTTCTTGTTTCCAAAACCCCGCAGTCAGGACATGCTATATTGTATTTAGATAGAAGCTAGCGAGCTAACTCCCTGCTAACTTCTATCTAAATACAATATAGCATGTCCTGACTGCGGGGTTTTGGAAACAAATTCAAACGTACAGCTCTGTTATCACTTCCAACATAAATGAAGACAGAAAACTAAACAGCAGTGACGTTTGTAGGGTTACTGAAGTTTGGCTAGCTGGTATATAATGATGTGCTACGTGACCGCTAGCGACACAGCTATGTTAGCATAATATAAACAAGCTAACTTTTTTTCCACTCGATAAAAGTTAACGTGAGTGTTCTCGGTGGTCAGGAACAAATGTAATCGCATGGCAGGATGCTGTAAAAGGACCAAACTTCAGCCAGGAGAACAACTGAGATAATCCATCCACAATACGAGGTTAGTCATTCATATACTGCTGCATGGGCTGGGCTGTAGTTACATCCTAAGGTTTTAAAAACTGAGCTTAAATAAATGATTAGCGGTAATAAAAGCTGAGGGAGGTCAACAGTGATCACTGACTGTTTTAGGAGCTTTTTGAGATCAAATAGAAGAAAATACAAAACATTAAACATGTTAACAACACAAAAGCCATATTAAACGCAGACTACTTTAGGCCCGGAAGTAGGATTCGTCGAAACAAAGAAGGCAGTACTCCGAGGCAAACAAAGTGTTAAAGGATAAGAAAATTCACTTCCAAGCTCCTTTCCAGCTAAACTCAGACTTTTCTATGATGGAATGATGTTGTACGGATCCATGGTGGAAGCGAGCTATCCGGTTGTTCAGTCTGACGTCACTAGCCGTGTCTGGGCCTAAACTCCGCTGCAGGTCCATATATCAAACGATCACTATGGCATTACTGAGAGTTGAAAAACTGTCTAAAGTCTTTCATCTTTAATAAAATGATCAGCGTTCTGCTCTACCAGGTGTAACAATTGAGTTTAACATCCAGGCATCCATGAAAACGGAATTTATGACATTTAACGGAGTTAGAAGTTAGCAGGGAGTTAGCTCGCTAGCTTCTTGTTTCCAAAACCCCGCAGTCAGGACATGCTATATTGTATTTAGATAGAAGCTAGCGAGCTAACTCCCTGCTAACTTCTATCTAAATACAATATAGCATGTCCTGACTGCGGGGTTTTGGAAACAAATTCAAACGTACAGCTCTGTTATCACTTCCAACATAAATGAAGACAGAAAACTAAACAGCAGTGACGTTTGTAGGGTTACTGAAGTTTGGCTAGCTGGTATATAATGATGTGCTACGTGACCGCTAGCGACACAGCTATGTTAGCATAATATAAACAAGCTAACTTTTTTTCCACTCGATAAAAGTTAACGTGAGTGTTCTCGGTGGTCAGGAACAAATGTAATCGCATGGCAGGATGCTGTAAAAGGACCAAACTTCAGCCAGGAGAACAACTGAGATAATCCATCCACAATACGAGGTTAGTCATTCATATACTGCTGCATGGGCTGGGCTGTAGTTACATCCTAAGGTTTTAAAAACTGAGCTTAAATAAATGATTAGCGGTAATAAAAGCTGAGGGAGGTCAACAGTGATCACTGACTGTTTTAGGAGCTTTTTGAGATCAAATAGAAGAAAATACAAAACATTAAACATGTTAACAACACAAAAGCCATATTAAACGCAGACTACTTTAGGCCCGGAAGTAGGATTCGTCGCGTCATCACTGAACAACCGGATAAAGATGTGCATCCTCCACGCGATCAGGCAAAAGTGGAATTTAACTATCGTCTGGATGTCTCCGTGTGTCTGGAAGCGGCTCACTGAGCATTCGTGAACATTTTAAGTTTTGTATGCAAAGTTTTAAACCCAGTATTTTAAAGTGTATGCTTCTCTGAGCTCGTCTGTTCATTGTTCTAAAAAATATAACGTTTTGAAATAAGATTGTTCTTTGTGTTAAACACTATAAAAACAAAACGAACTTCGTGGATAGCACGGCTGGATGTAACGATCCCTCCAATGATAAAGCACTTTGGAGAACATGTTTACAATAACTATTGAGACAATCCTGAACTCGATCCAACTGAAAGTCAAATGTTTCCCAACATGCTGGCACAGACTGCAGGGTGTGCCTGTCAGCAGCTCTGTTATAAGTAAGTGCACATGATATATTCACTGTCACTGGTAACAAAGAGTTTGTGTGGCTGAATGCAGCCCTGCAATGAGAGCGCGCTCCGCCTGACAGCCTGCTCCAACAATAATGGAAACCTTTCTGTGATCACCTCAGAGATTTCTTCTGTTTGTCCGGTTTAGGGTGACGTTACAGCCAGGAGGCTCTATTAAAGGTTCCAGGAGAGAACAGCGCAGTAGCGCAGGTGTTTAACTGAGGTTAGGGTTTAATGGAAACTCATTATTTATGCTGGTGACAGTTTTGATCATAGTTTATAATATGGGAAATGGTAACATGGCTCAATCGCCCATCCATCCACTCATTTTCTTCCACTTATGGAAGCCCCCATGGCCGGGTTATGGGAACAGCAGCTTAAGTAAGGATGCCCAAACCCCCCTCTCCAGTTTATCCAGGGGAACCCTGAGGCGTTCCAAGGCCACCCCGGGGCCTCCTTCGGATACGCTGAAACACCCAGGAGGCATCCTTGTCAGATGCCCAAACCACCTCAACTGACACCTTTAGATGTGGAGGAGTAGTGGCTCTGAGCTCCTCTCGGATCGCCGAGCTCCTCAGCCTCTCTCTAAGGGAGAGGCCATCCACCTTGTGGAGAAAGCTCATTTCTGCAGCTTGTGCCGTTTGTGATCAAGCTCATGATGAAGGTGAAGGTCTGTAGTTGTTGTCACCTTCGAGGAAGAGTAGTTCAGCTCTTTACCTTCTCGAGCTACTCCAGGGTGCATGGGAATTTGCCCCACCAGTCTACATGTGTTTTGAGGACTTGAAGAAGGCATTCAATCGTGTCCCTTGGAGTGTCTTGTGGGAGGTTCTTCAGGAGGTGCTTTAAAGCTCTCAGTTTACCAGTCGGTCTACGCCCCTACCCTCACCTATGGTCACGAGCTGTGGGTAGTGACCGAAAGAATAAGATCGTGGATCAGGCAAAATGAGCATCCTCCGAAGGGTGGCTGGCATCTCCCTTAGAGACAAGGTGAGAACTTTAGCCATCCGGGAGGGGCTCAGAGTAGAGCTGCTGCTCCTCCCATCAAAAGGAGCCAGCTGAGGTGGTTTGAGCGTGTCCAACTGGGAGGAGGCTCCAGGGCAGACCCAGGCCATGCTGGAGAGATTATCTCTCGGCTGGCCTGCTGTAAAGGCTGGAGGAGGTGGCCGGGAGAGGGAGGGCTGGGCTTTCTGCGTGTTTTAAATTGATGACTTTGTTTTGTCGCTGTTGTTGGGCTCTCTCTGCTATCCTTTTCTTTTGATTTACTTGTAGTTTTGTTTTAGTTAGTCCACCCAGACGTGCGCCACCGTGAACGAGTGGGAGGGAGTCTTGTGAGGGTGGACTAACTTCTTTATTTATTTGTTTTTATGTTTGTTTGTTTATTTGTTTGTGCCACATCCCTCTACAAAACGTACAGTTATTTCTTTTGGATATCTCATTTTATATCTTCAACTATAAATACATAAAATATACATAAAATTCATTGACATGGAATTTTATTGTTGACGCTCCATATACTAATACCACATAAATGTGTTCTTATAACTGCAGGAGGACAGGAAGCTATGTGGGCATATCGCCTGTATCGTCTGCCAAGACTGCCCTCATTACTAAGAAGAAGAAAGCAGAAACAGATTTTAAGAAGGTGAGTTTTCCTTCCATGACGGCGCCGCTGCCGTGCACGCGCTCCTGGGAGCGGTGGCGTTAGTGACGTTAGTGCGTCGCGTCCATACCATGTAGTACTGTTATATGAATCGTAAGACCATACAGTAATGTTTATAATAATGTGTGTACATTATGTCACAATAATTTCCTACTTGCACACTTGCACCTACTTAAATACTACTAGTGCTTTAATTTGATTATTTTTAAAGTCATGTGTTTTCTGTGTCAGTCTTTTAATTTGACACAAGGGGAGACGACAGGATGATCTTCACAGGTGGGCAGACTTGAGCAGGTGTCGTACTGGATCCTAGAACAAGAAACATCCAAAGAAGAGCTGTGAACGTCCTTCAAGACACCTGGAGATCTGTTCCTGCAGATGCTCACAGAGCTGCTCAGACTGAGCTGGAGGACAGAGTTCACACGGCCGTCCTTCAGCCGCGTCTGTCATCCAGGGAAGTGTGCTTATTTATTTTTTATATTGCATGTTTTGGTTATATCTTGTGGAGTGTTTTATTTATACTGCATGTTTTGGTTGCATCTGTCAATTTGGGCAGGAGGATACAGCGCCAGCAACCAGGGACGCGGAGCGAGCGGTCCGACTGCTGCAGCAACAGGAGGCCAGATTACGCACTGCGGGAGATTAGAGGCGGCGGACGGGCCGGTGCCGATATATTGGTGGTCACAAAGAAGCGGCGGGCAGAGTTAAGAGCTGTGCCCACCCGGGGTAAGTCTTTTGACTTGTCCCCTTTTAATGAATGAAAGCTGCCTAAAAGAGTAGTGACTGCCGCTACCTCCCTTTCTTTAGCACACCGGGGCGCAGAACGCGGGGAGGAAGGCGAGGACGCCGCCGGGTTTCCCTCCTGCACCGCTTCACGGGATTTTTAATTCTTAGTGACTCTTAGTACGGTGTGTTTACACCGAACGCGATGGATGCGAATAGAGCGTCAGGTTTACATGTAAAGTCAATGGAAAGGCGCGATGACGCGCGATTGCGGGTCCCGTGAAAATTTGGAAGCAGATTTGCGTCGCCAAAACGCCAAAACGCGTGAAACGCGCGTGAGTGTAGGGCGTCTGGCGCGTTTGACGCACGAATAAAACCACGCGCGTCAGTTTTTGTGTTGCATTTTGTGCATACGCGGGTTACGCGTCTACCGCTCGAGTTGGAAAAATCTGAACTCCAGCGTCAAATTGCGCCGCGACAACCAATCAGGAGCCTGGTGACGTGGCTGTGGCCTAGGTCAAAGGGGCAGGTCCAGCCAAAGCCCTTCATTCTTCAATGGAGGGAAGGCTAATCAATGCGGTAGCAAACAACTCGGAGCTGTACGACACCAGCTGCTTTCTGTACCGAGACAGGAATAAAAAGGACCGAGCTTGGAGGAAGATATGTGAAGAGATCGGGCAACCTGGTAAGTTCATTCATTTCTCTTTTGAACGTTTTCACTGACCCGGGAAGCCGCACAAAAGCTAGCAAGCCACCGCTATTTTCCCACTGACGTACAAATACCGTTCTGCTTTTATGCATGTTGTCATTTAGGAATATATTTTATTGTTTATTAATAAACAGCACACAGTGGTCCCGCTGTTCATCCGTCACTGCTTCGCTTTTTCGCTGATTTTTTATTGCACAGTACAGCATTGCATTCTGCAGCCTGATTGACAAATCTCCTGCGCTTGCCAAATTTATCACGTTTGGTTTTGATAACCATCGCGTCCAATAGAAAAAACAGCACAAAAACACCCATAACTATGAGCCTCATTCGGAAATAGACACCTGCACCGTGAGGGAAAAAGGCGCACGAAAGTGGCGGGCAGATGAAGACAAACGGCGGCATAATAATACTTTTACGTTTTGCAATCTACAAAGGTTTGCACTTTGAGAATCAATTGTGAGAACTGTGACCAATGTTCATGTGTGTGTGTGGAAAAAAGTGTATAAAGTGCGTGGCCAGGGGCTAGTTATTCTGAGAACCCCTGCTGCAATAAATGAGGGACCACTGTCTACTCTACGATTATTATATCCAACCTGTTAACATTTAATACTGTATTGATAGAACCAACTGATGCTGCAGCAGAGCATCCCCTGTTGCTTCTCCTGGCTCCCCAGTCCCTGAGCTCCTGCTGCTGCACCCACAGGTATGTACAGCAAGCACTGATACCTTTTTAGTCGGTGGGATTGCCTTGTGATCACCTTTACTAAATATCTACAACCAATCTGATTATATCCTGTTTTTGGTTTGTT